>NC_056727.1:1216186371-1216327198 GCF_019279795.1 Protopterus annectens
TTTTTTCCCCTTTCTTGCCTGAAAGGGGAAAATTGAAAAAGGTTAAACCCAGGGGGCCTGTTTTTCCATAAAATTTAAGAATTTTTTAAAAAATTTTCAGCGATAGCAGCTGATTCAAATGGAGGCAGGGTGAGCTTTTCCAACACATAATTGAGGTCCCATGCAGGCAATGGTGATCTTCTAGGAGGCCTTAAATGTTTGGCTCCTCTAAAATACTGTTTTAGTAAAGGATGAGAAAAGAATGGTGGCTCTGTATTGTAATGAGCCGAAATGGCAGAGGCATGGATTTTAATTGATGAGAAATATAGGCCTTTGTCAAGCATCTCAGTTAAGTTCTGCAATATCTGAGGAATATTTGGTTCTGCTGTATCAGTCCCTTGTGCTCGATTCTAAGCACAGAATCTCTTCAATTTGTCAGCATAAAATTTTCTAGTACTAGGCCTCCTGGCTTCCAAAATAACATCCATCACAGCTTTACTGAGAGGTGTTTGTATGACTACATTGATCAGCCATGCTGCCAGGTTCAGAGTCTGTAGTTGATTGTGCAGGATCCGATTGTTTTGCTGGGACAGTAGTTGGTCTGAGGCAAGGTCCAAGATGGGTATTGAGACAAGCTCCTTAGGATTGGGTGCCAGTACTGGCAGGGCCAGTCCGGAGAAATTAGTATCTTTCGTTTCTCTTGTCTGACTTTTAAGAGGACCTTGGGGAGAAGAGGCAGAGGAGGAAAGGCGTAAACTGATATGTTTTTTCAACTGAAGGACAGTGCATCCACTTACCATGCCAGTCTGTGATAAGTCCTTGTGCAGAATCTTTTCAACTGATAATTCTGAGGAGAGGCAAATAGATCTATGTCTGGGCTCCCCCATTTCTCTGTTATGCTGAAGACTTGTGGATTTAGTTTCCACTCGTGAGGATCCATAAGGTTTCTGCTTAAATAGTCTGCCAGAGTGTTTTGTTTTCCTGGCAAAAATTGAGCTTGAAGATGTATTTGGTAGGTCAAAGCCATGCCCCACAGTGCCATGGCTAATCTGCAAAGGGGGTATGAATGCGTGCCCCCTTGCTTGTTTATATACCACATGACTGTGGTGTTGTCAGTCTATCAGTAGTTGTCCTGGATGAAGTAAGTCCTTGAAGGCTGTTAGGGCATTTTGAACAGCTAGCATCTCTTTCTGGTTGATACGTAAATGCATTTGTTTTGGTGTCCATATGCCTTGAATGCATCTTCCTGCCATGTGGGCCCCCCCCCCAGGCATAATCTGAGGAGTGTTAAGGTTTGGCTGGCAGGGGTAGAGTGAATGGCCATCCCATGTTTTGGTGACATGCCTTTACCCACCATAGAAACTCCTGTTGCAGGCAGGGAAGGAGAGAAATCAGTTTCCAGACTCTGTGAATTTTGACTCCATAAACTTTTTAGGTACCATTGAAGTTTCCTCATATGCAGTCTTGCATATGGAATCAGTAAGATGCAGGATGCCATGTAGCCCAGAGCCTGCAGGATTTGCCTTGCAGAAGACTGGGATTTTGTTGCCATCAGTTGAAGTAATCAGTTGCCTTTGCTCATCTGGCGTGAAGTAAGCCACCTGGGCAGTTGTATTCAAGCTTGCACCCAGGAATGTTAGCTTTTGAGAGGGTACCAGTTGTGATTTGTTTTCATTTAGTGTGTACCCTAGGCATGTTAGAAGCCTTTTCACAAAACACCAGGTGTCGAAGAAGTGTCTCCTTGTTCTCTGCTTGAATGAGAGAGTCGTCCAAGTGAGGATATATTTGTATACTTCTTGGTCTGCAAAATGCAATTACTGGTGCCAGGCACTTTGTAAAGACCCTGGGCACAGTACATAAGCCAAAGGGCAGTGCAGAGAATTAGTAATGCATTAAGCCAGCCTTGAATCTGAGGTATCTTCTGCACGATTGTCTTATCGGGACATGCAGGTATGCCTCTTTTAGGTCTAAAGTCACCAGCCAAGCATTCTTGCCCAGCATGGGCAGAAGCTGCTGCAAAGTCAGCATTTTGAATTTTGGAATCTCCAGGTATGTGTTCAAAATCGATAAATCCAGTACTGGTCGCCAAGCTTTGTCCTTTCTGGGCACAAAGAACAGTCGAGTAAAAACTGTGTCCTTTTTCCTGTTCTGGTACTGTCTGAATGGCCCCCATATCCATGAGGGACGTAACCTGTTTCTGTGCCTCTGCCTATTCATTTTTGGCAGATCTGGCCAAACATTTGCCATTGGCAGAGTGTGGAAATGGAATCTGTATCCCTGTGATACAATGTTTAGTACCCACTTGTCCTGGGTTATTAACTGCCAATTTTGAGCAAAAAGTTCTAATTTTCCCCCTATGGGTGCTGCCAAATGATAAGTGCTTGGTGTAAGCAGAGGGAAGTCATTGGGATTGCTTTCTGTAGGTCTGCGCTTTATCTCCTCCAGATTTGGAGGTGGAAGCGTCCCATTGCTTTGATTTGTATGAATCTTGCGCCTGGTATCTGGAACCCTTAGGGCGTCTGGATTTGCCCCTTTGAGCTGTCTGACAGGAAAGGACCAATTATTTGTAGGCCAGTGTTTACCGAATCTTGGTGGCTGCACTTGCAAGAAGTCTAACAGTTTGCATAGACTTAGCTTGGTCTTCCATTTTCTTTAAAACCTCTTCTACCTTAATACCAAACAGAGAATCATGCTGTAAAGGTGCATCTAGCAATTTAGCTTTAACATGATCAGGCAAATTTTGTTCCTTTAACCAGGCATGCCTCCTAATCACAGATCCAGTAACTGAGGCCCTGCAGGAGGCCTCTAAGGCATCAAAATCACATCGCAAAGTATGCTTTCCAACTTGTTCAGCTGCATGCAGTAATTCCTGCATATCTTTATTTTTCTGCACATTCTGAAATCATCATTTTCTGTTTCAGCAATCCCATAACATGTTGTACTTAAGCATATGAAATTGACAGTTTAAGGCTCTGATTGCCAAGGTTGCAGATGCATAACCCCCCCCCCCATCTGTCCAGTGCCCTTGAATCTCTGTCAGAGGGGGTAGGATTTTTGCTGTTGAGGCCTTAACTCCCTTTGGACCCTGTGAAATAGTTCAGGGTCAGCAGCAAGGTTTCTAAATAAAAATATGAGAAAGTCAGGGACCCTGTAGTATCTATCAGGCTTACTGGAAGCCGGAGGTAAGGAGTCAGGGGTCAAAGCTGGACTCCTGAAACGCATCATCCACAGTGTCTAAAACAGGGGGAATGGCTAAAGGCATGTGCTGGGGGAGAAGAAAATCCTGGAGCCTCTTTTTGATTCTGAGAAGTCTAGACTCTCCCAGTGAAAATGCTCCCTCAAAGTATGCAAGGTTTCTCCAAATGAATAATCCTCAGGAGGAGATGCAGATGGAATAGACTCCTCAGCATCAGAATCCTCATAGGGAGGTATAGATAATTCCTGATCAGAAGAGGAATCAGAAGAAATAGAAACCTGATCTGAATATTCATAACCAGTGTCTTGCCTAGGCCTCTTATCTGGAGGGGGATGGGTACCCCTGATCAAGGTAATAAGGTGTTCAGCCATTTTGATAATCTGTTTTTTTAGGCATAGAGGCCTGTGCACGTGGCTCATGTGTCGTTTTTTTAGTTTTAGAAGTCTCTTTTGTCTTTGGTATTGCAGCTGTAGTCGGTTTGATATACAAATGTTGAGGTCTGAATACACTCTCAGAAGCCGGTGCTTGCTCAGCGGCTCCAGACCCATCCGAGGGAGATGCATTCATCGGTACAATACCTTGAGTACCTTTGCGGCATGCCGGACACCACATGGGTGTCGGTAGAGGCCAGTGACTCGAAGGTAGCGGGTATCAGGGGCTTCGAAAGCGCCTCACTGAGAACCGGCAACTGGCATAGGAGAAGCTTCGTCGGTTTTGGATCTCGACTGCCTTTCTCTGTCCTTTTCTTTGCATTTATGTACTCCAGTAGTCTGATTGCTATCCGACACTTCTGGGTAGTTAAATATGTTTCCAAAATACTTTGATGAAAAAAAAATATACAGACGCTTAATAGTGCGTTGGTTAAATCTAGCACAAAACCAACAGCCAGGCACGTTGTGATCAGGGCCTAGGCAAGGAATACAGTATAAATGGAAATCCTTGGAGGTATTTGCTTCCCACATGTAATGCAATTATTAACTTTTTCTGACAACGGTAAAAAGCAAGAAAAAAGTTTCCCCAACGGGGTACTTAGCTTTAGTGAAGACTTCGGTTCTGAAACTCAAACTGGAATATTTCAGTAGTCGGCCGACCGGCACTTGCAAAATGCTTCTGCTTCGGGCACTGCGCAGCAAGAAAGACTGGAGAAAATTGCATCGGCTGCATGTTTTATACCCCTGACGTCATGGAAGAGGAGACCGCAACCAACGCAGGACCCAAGACTTTGGAATTCAGGCCGACTGAGGGCAACCTGCCAGCAGATTACCCAAACGCAATGACTGCAACAGTGAAACACGAACACCCTGCTGAGGTGGGCTGGAAAGTAACTTTGCAAGGGCCTGTGATTTAAGAAACCTGTTGACTACTCTCTCCACGTCTTGAGCTGATAACCTGGAGGATCGAGAGGAGTGGGATGAAGAGCGATGACTACATTCACTTCCTTACAAGGGTGACCGGCACCGAGCGGATCAGCTCCAATGAAGGAGACCTTGCTCACTTGTGGCTCCGGAGTGGCAGTTGGAGCAGAGGGAGGAGATGACTTGTCGATGCTAGTTGGCACCAACAAACTTGGTTCTTCAAGCCCAGGAGTCTGTTCAGAGGATGGAGCAGACGGCTTGACAGACTTAGAGGATTTCAGTGGCTGAGAACCTTTAGCCGGGGAATCCTGTGGTTTCAATAATCCTCGAAGGATTTGTTTTTGCGCTCCTGCAGGACCCTTGGACTAAATGCATGTCACAGCAGGAGTCCTGCAGGTGCACAGCCCCTAAACACAGCTAGTGTCCCCATCTGTCAGACATTTTCTGACAGCACGAGTCATGCTTTTTGAAGCCAGAAACTTTGGCCTCTTTAGACATGTTACACTACTTTACTAAAAAACAGATTTTTTTTTTTTTTTTACAGTTAAAGAACAGAAAGGAGAGCCCCTAATTTAAACTGCTGTCCTGGGGGGGGGGGGGGGGGACCTCTAATTTTAAACGAGTTCAGGGGAAACAGAAGGCCTGCGAGATATGGTGCGACGGCCAACAAAGCTACAACACACAAAGGCGATAAGGGATCAAGAACTATATCTAGACAAAAACTTGACAAATTTTAAGAATAAATTAAAATCATAGAAAAAACTCTACCAAGCCTAAGCCAGTAACGAAGCAACCTCGCAGCTGAAGCAGCAAACGAGATCTGGGTAGCTGATGCTGGGCATTCTGGGATAAGGGTTAGCCTCGAGCCAGTAAATAGCTCTAGAGATATAGAAGTAGGCAGAGTCAAAGCAGACGATAAGCTCCAAACCCAAACAGCAAGAATGAAGGCAAGATGGGACAACTTAACATCGGCCATTTCACCAAATTTGAAATGGCCGGGCATACTTACGCGAAAGTGCTTTTCACCAAAGAAGCACTTTCGCTTAAGTATGCCTGTTGTGGAGGTCATACTATGGTGTGGACTAGGGAAATTTCCCTTTTCCCCACTGTAGTGCGATCTCGTAGTGAGAATATTTAAGTAGGGGGCACAGCCCCCCACATGGGGGGGTGCAGGGGAGCTTGCCCCCTTGCATAAACCTAAATAGGTGACGCAGTAAGAATGAAAATCTGTGAGGTACTTGCTTTCAACAGGCAAGACAATTAACTTTTTCTGACATCGGTTAGAGCAAGAAAAACAATCCTCAATGGAGTATTTAGCTTTAGAAGACTTCAGGATTATTCAGTTCGAAAACAAAAATTCAGGTAGTGGCCGACCGGCACTTGCAAACTGCTTCTGCTTCAGGCTCCTCGGCAAGAAAGATTGATGTAATGGTGTCGGCTGCCTGTTTTTATACCCCTGACGACCGGACATCAGTCCTGGAGCGAAAGCATCCGACGCAGAAATACCAAGTCTATGGTATTCGGAACGACTGAGGGCTACTTGCAGGCAGATAACCTAAGTGTGATGACTGCAACAGTGAAACACTAAAATCAGACAAAGCTCATGGGAATCCTTGTGTGGAATCTGACAACTGCACTTACATTTCCCCTTTCTAAATGACATCGGCTATATAAAGCAGCAACCAAAACTTAAGAAAAAAATCCCCAACGGGGTACTTATTTGAAGACTTCTTCTGTATGTCAGAGCGAAGTGAGTAAGCTGACAGAATGCAGCAGAGAGTTTCGGAGGTCTGTGCATGCGGACGTCACATTTATGGCCCTGTGTGTGACGTCGCACGCACCAGACAGCAACCAGGCTTAAGCTTTGGCAGAGCAGCTGGATGCTCAGGTCGCCTGAGGCAGAGGATCCTGCAAGTGAGAATACTGCAACATGAGAATAGGACATAATATAATTCAGGAATATAGGTGTGCATCTACTTCATATGTATAAGGAAATGTACTAAGACTGAGACACTATATGACAACTTTTTCCTTCTACTTGTTGATAAATATGGGCTAATGTTAACTATTTAGCTAGGTGACAAGAAAAAAAAATGCTTCTGCCACTTTTTATAACTGAATGTCTGCAGCCTTAATAGACCACAACATTAAAAGCCAATAAATTAACAGAAGCACCTCTACAGTTCAATAGCATGTCTACATTTTATTTTATAAAGACCCTTATAATAAGCAAGCAATATTGACCAATAAGGCTGGTTTCTTGCACCAAAAGTTAGACAAAAGACTAACTTTCTACAGTAAAGTATGCACCCCAACATAGTATTAAGTCCAAATGAAATAACAGAATACAATACTTTTTTTTGGATGGAGGGAAAGACATTAATACTCTACCCCAGCTGAAAGGTAAAACTTAAAGGTAAGCAGATGAAGGTGGCAAATGATCTACTCCAACATCTACCATTCTATTAGGCTACCTACACAATTCTATGTTCATTAGAGCACTGCTGCAGTATTCTTAACATCTGGAACATCCCTCAGAGCTTAGTCATATGACTGAAGGAATGGTGTACTCACGCCATGTTTACAAGGTCATGAAGGGCAGCCCTAGCAAATGCAGTTTGTGCTCTAGACTGAACATTCAGTTTTTAACTCTTAATGAAGGTGTGAACAGAGGACCAAGAGGCTGCTTCAAGAATATATCGAAATGAAAAAAAAAAAAAAGATAGTCTACCCCTTGCACAAAAGTTCTTGAAGTAGTTACTACCCTGGTAGAGTAGGCTACAACTATCCCTGGGAACTAATCGTAGCGATTTGTGTAAGAGAAGACAACTGCATTACAGATCCACAAAGTCTAATTTTCTTATCTGCACAAGGTAGAAACAATTGGTCAGACTTACTCGGGTCTTCTGTCTTTTCTAAATAAAACCTAAACTGTCTATGGACATCTAAAGAATAAATTTTGCATCTCTTGTTTTAAGGGTTTGGAATTAAAGCAGAAACCAATAAATTGAGAACAGTAAATTTAGCGACCACTTTATATACAAAAGGAGGACTGATTCAAAGACTTGCTCTAACCTGCATGATGCAACTTTTTACAGACGAGCATTGTGCATTCTGGGATACCTAGAGGCAGACTAAACAATCAGAATTATTTCAAGATGCCTGACCCAATGTGGTCAGACTCAGAAATTATGTATAAAAATATTTAAAAACCTGTAAATAGTCCCAGAGTTGTGTTAAAATGTAGGAAACGCCAAATCATGGTGAAATAAACTTGTTTGAGTCTGTGGGTGTGATTCTCCTTTAAGGGCGGGCTCTGCTTCACATGGATGAGAAGCCTATTCTGGCGAAATGGGGATTCTCCAAGATAAACACCTGTCCCTCCAACATGTCCTATTCAGGTCAAGAAAATTTTAACTCCTTAGATTTATTAGTTCTGGTGCTGCTTTACAGATAGGTAAAAGGTCAATGAGAGCAGAAACCAAGGACCCCTTGTATGCCAGGAATAAACTGCTTCCTAGCAGTCTATAGGTAACAAGAGCACAGAGACAGGGCTTTGAAATTATCTGCATAGGGCACTGTTTACACCCTATATTCCTTTTGCAAGGAACCTCTGTGGATGTTCCAGCTGTTCAATGTGCCTAGTCTAGTACAATACCGAATGGGAGGTATTCTCAATGATGGGTCTGATGATGGATGAGTACAGCAGCATGACAACTTCCCCCTGACCTACAAGCCACGTCCTTACAAGTCATCTCAGTAATCTGTCTTTTGAACACGTGTCTACCTACACGATTCCCCAAAATCAGTGACCACTGTCTACTTTTAGGTGTATTTTACAAATGAGGTAGCTTGCCTAGCTGGCAGACCTCCAGTACTATTACGCATTTCTTGGCAATGAGCTTTAAGCCATGGCTTTGGCACCAGTCTGTTTTCATTTAACATTTTACAGAACGGTCTAGAGAGCAACGAGTGCTAGCACACGCTGAGAACCTGAAAAACCTGTACAATATGGAAACTGACATAAGGTAAATGCCAAAATATGCTGAGTGCCCAAGGGTACACAAGGGTTCACAAGGAAAACTGTACAGGCTGAAAATGTTTGGATGAAATTCATATTCTAAGAAATAGACTGGGAAACATCTACACTAAAAGTTATGCATATCTACAACTACTTGCACTGCTAAGAATATCTACCTTACATCAAACAGGAAAAGCACAGATTCTTCTCTGTCAAATACAAAACACAATACAAAATGATAGGCAATGCACTGCTGCATTAAAAAAGTCAGATTATTAGTAAACTTAGTCCAAGTCTAACTTTTTGTTGTGCAAAAAGTACAGTTTTGTACCTACCATAAATGTAGATGTTCGAAGATCCACATTGCTGCAGTCCTTACATATGGGTAGTCCGCTGTCCTCGGTCGGCCCGAATACCAAAGTATTAGGCTGACGTCAGTCAAGGCGCTTAAAACTGACATCAGAACGTCAGGGTACAAAAGCGCATGACCGACGTCATATCTTCAGTCTTTTCTTGCCCCAGATGTCAAAATGCCCCAAAAAGAAAGGCCAAAGCCAAAAAACAGCAAAGAACAACCAACCACCTCTGCACTAACCATATTTACAAAATTTACAACCCAAACCACACAACCTCTAACTACAGAGGGGAAGGAGGGAGGGTAAATTGGACTGCAGCAATGTGGATCTTCGAACATCTACATTTATGGTAGGTACAAAACTGTACTATGTTCTTCATCTCACATTGCTGCAGTCCTTACATATGGGTAGAATCCCAAAGCAGAGGTAAGGGAGGATGGCAAAACTATAAAGCATTAGGAGCTGCCAAAATGCCCTGTAAAATTGCAGTGGCAAAACCAGCCCTAGATTTAGAGTAAAGTGGAAGGTGGTAATGCTTAGAGAAAGTATGCACTGAACTCCAAGTAGCTGCCTCCAAAATATCTTTAGTAGCCACCCCCCTTAAAAAAGCTGTAGAAGTGGCAGTAGCCCTAGTGGAATGAGGCCTAATCCCAACTGGAATCTCCTTACCATGATGGGAATAACAGAAAGCAATACAAAAACCAATCCACTTAGAAATAGTTTGTTTTGAAACAGGTTTGCCCTGAGAACCCAAAGCAAATGAAACAAACTGCTGAGACTGCCTGAACCCTTTAGTTCTGCTCAAATAATATCGCAACTGTCTGTGGATATCCAAAGCGTGCAAAATCTTCTCCCCTTTATTTTGGGGGTTTGCATAAAAAGTAGGCAAATGAATAGTCTGGTTTAAAGCCACACTAGAAACCACTTTAGGCATAAAGGAAGGGTTAGTACGCAAAGACACCCTATCCTTGTGGAAAATTAAGAAAGGCTCAACCGCCATAAGGGCCTGTAATTCAGAAACCCTTCTCGCAGAGGTAATGGCCAACAAAAAAGCAGTCTTCCATGATAAACATTTCAACTCGGCAGTAGCTGCAGGCTCAAAAGGTTGTAGAGTGAGTTTCTCCAACACAAAATTGAGATCCCAAGGAGGAGTAGGAGCTCTACGGGGGTCTTATATTCTTTGCCCCTCTAAGGAATTGCTTAAACAAAGGATGAGAAAATAATGGTGGGTCACAGTCATAGTGAGCAGAAATTGCTGCAGCATGAACCTTTATAGAGGAGAAGGACAAACCTTTGTCCAATAACTCAGTAAGGTATTGAAGAGCAACACTTAAATTAGGTTTAGAAACATCAAAGTCCTTTGCCGTACTCCAAATTAAAAATCTCCTCCATTTGTCTGCGTAAACTTTCCTTGTACTAGGCCTTCTGGCCTCCAAAATAACATTCAAAATTTGCTGTGGAAGCTGAGACCCTCCAGGGTTTAAAACAGAATATGCCAGGCTGTTAGATGCAGAGAGTGAAGTTTGACATTGAGTAAATGACTGTTCTCCTGAGACAGCAGGTGTGGAATCGAAGGCAAAGGCCATGGAGGCTCCCGAACCAGACTTCTCAGTAATGGGTACCAGTGCTGTCGAGGCCAATCCGGAGCTATTAAAATCATGGTTGGCTTGTCCTGTCTGACCTTCAGGAGTACCTTTGGGAGGAGAGGCAGTGGTGGAAAGGCATACACGTGAAGATTGCTCCAATTGAATGAGAGAGCATCCACTTTCCAAGCTGTGGGATGAAACCTTTTTGTGCAAAACTTTGGCAACTGGTAATTTAGTGGAGAAGCGAACAGATCTATGTCTGGAGTTCCCCATAACACTGTCAATTCTTGAAATACATGAGGATCCAATTTCCACTCGTGGGGATCCATAATTTGTCTGCTCAACACATCTGCTAAGGAGTTCTGTGTCCCTGGCAGAAACCTTGCCTGAAGATTTAGCTGTAAACTGAGAGCAGTCTCCCACAAAATCATTGCTTGTCTGCATAGAGGGTATGAATGTGTCCCCCCTTGCTTGTTGATGTACCACATGACAGTTGTGTTGTCTGTTTGAATCAACACCTGCCCTGGAAGTAAATCCTTGAAAGCTATCAATGCAAATTGGACTGCTAACATCTCCTTCAAGTTGATATGTAAATGTTGAAGTCTGGCAGGCCACGTGTCTTGTACCCATTTTCCATTTAGATGAGCTCCCCAAGCTTTGTCTGAGGCATCTGTCGTTAAAATCTGACTCGCCTCTGGTCGGGTCACAGAGAGTCCCTTGTTTAGGTGACATTCCTGAGCCCACCACAAAAATTCCTTTTGAATGCAAGGTATTATCTGAATGACAGTGTCCATATCTTGGCAGTGTTGTGTCCATACATTTTGAGATACCATTGTAGCTTCCTCATATGCAGTTTGGCATTGGGAAGTACCAGAATACAGGATGCCATGAACCCCAAGGCTTGAAGGACTGTCCTTGCAGTCAGCCTGGACTGACGAGACAATTGATGGAAATAAAGAGAAAGATTCTTTTGTTTGTCCGGGGTCAAAAGGCCATCTGGGATGCTGTATTCAGTCTCACACCCAGAAAGCACATATCCTGAGAGGGTACTAGACTGGACTTTATTTCGCTCACAGAATACCCTAGGCATCTTAACACTGCCATCACATACTGTAAATGATGAAGAAGTTCGTCCTTTCCTTGAGCCAGAATCAGGCAATCGTCCAAATAAGGATAGATTTGTATTCCTCTTAGCCTGAAGAAAGCTACCACTGGAGCCAGAACCTTCGTGAACACTCTGGGCGCAGTAGATAAGCCAAAGGGCAATGCAGAGAACTGATAATGAAAAGTCCCAGCCCGAAAACGCAGATACTTCCTGCAACTGGGCCTGATAGGAACATGAAGGTAAGCTTCCTTGAGATCCAGAGTCACCATCCAATGATCTTTGCCCAGCAGAGGTAAAAGCTGTTGTAACGTCAACATTTTGAACTTGGGAATGTCCAGATATGTGTTGAGGATAGATAAATCCAAAATTGGTCTCCAGGTGCTCCCTTTCTTTGGTACTAGAAACAGGCGAGAATAAAATCCTAGGCCCACTTCTAGCAGAGGGACCGGTTGTATAGCTCCTATTTGAAGTAGTAGAGAAATCTGTTTGTGAGCCTCTAGTCTTTGCCGAGGAGGAACGTCTGGCATGCCTTTGAAAGGGGGCAAGGTATGGAAATAAAACTTGTAACCTTGGTGTATGATATCCAATACCCATTTGTCCTGGGTAATTAAAATCCAATTTTCCTTGAAGAGTGCCAACCGTCCTCCCAAAGGTGCTGCCAGGCAAGAAGGATCTGGCAGCTGAAAGAGTAGGTCATTGGGCCTGTTTACGAAAGGACTGGCCCCTGCCCTCACTCGAAGATTGTGCAGGTGAACTCCATGTTCTAGGTCTGAAGGAACTCTGAGCTCTGCCCCTACCACGTTCTAGACCTACCCCTAGACTGAGAATCAGAAGAAGGATACGTCCACCCCTTAGCAGGCCAATTTCTACTAAACTTCGGAGGCTGAACTTGCAAAAAATCTTTAACAGTCTGCATAGACTTAGCCTTGTCCTCCATTTTCTTCAAGACTGACTCCACAGGTGGACCAAACAACACTTCAGACTGCAAAGGAGCATCCAAAATCCTTGTCTTAACATGGTCAGATAAATTCTGATCCTTAAGCCAGGCGTGCCTGCGAAGAACTGAACCAGTGGCAGCCACCCTAGAAGAGGCCTGCACAGCATCAAAACCACACTGTAAAGAATGCTTACCCACCTGTTCAGAGACATGCACCAAATCTTGTAATTCTTTACACTCAATGCCTTCTGCCAGAGCGTCCACCTTAGATTTCAATTGAGAAAGAAGAAAATTTTGATATTTCAACATATGAAACTGGAAATTTAAAGCCCTCATTGCTAAGGTAGAAGATGTATAGACCTTCTTTCCCCATCTATCCAAAGCCCTGGCCTCTTTATCTAGAGGAACCGGGTTCTTTACAACAGAGGCCCTGACACCCTTAGGTCCCTGACTAATAGTTTCTGGGTCCGCCCTAGGACTCTTATAGAGATATTTATGAGCCTCAGGCACCCTGTAATACCTATCTGGTTTAACAGGCGCAGGGGGCAGAGAATCAGGATTAAGTGAAGCCTCTGAAAACACATCTTGCACAACATCCAGAACAGGGGGTATAGCTAAGGGCCTATGTTGAGGTAAAAACAAAAATTCCCTAAGCCTTTTCCGTGAATCAGAGAAGTCCTGACCTTCCCACTTAAAATGTTCCCTCATAGAATGAAGGGTCTCTGAAAAAGAAAAATCCTCCGGAGGAGAAGCAGAAGGAGTGGAATCTTCTGCATCAGAATCAGAATAAGGAGAGTACTCCTGCAAGTCTTCAGCCGAAGACTCTGAAACATCCGAAGCCTGTACAAAACTTTCCAACTCTGGCTCCACCCTAGGCCTCTTATCAGGAGGGGGCAAAGAACCTCTAATCAGAGTAATCAAATCTTCTGCCATTTTAAGCATGTGCTTCTTAGGCACAGACCCTGCAGAACTAGGACTGACACCAACAGAAGCTAAACCTGGCCTGCCTCTGGAAGAAGTCTTGGAAACAGAAGGAGAGGGTCTAACCACCCTGGGAAGGGAGGGGAGTACAGAAACCTGAGAAGCCCCTTCAGCCTGACCTGCCTCTTGAGAGGCCACATCCTGCAAAATCAAAGTCTCCCCCTGAGACTCCAGAGAAGCCTCCATCGGAACCACTGGTTCCACTGAAGCCTCTAAAGAACCGGCGTCCGGAACGGACGACTCATCTTGCCTAGGTTTAACCGCTTTGTCTTTGCGCTTCTTCGTGGAAGCGGGCGTCGGAGTATCCGACGGCATATTATAATTGCACCGCTTATCCCAGACCAGCCTAGCACAATCCAACCTTCGCTTAATAGTGCGCTTATTAAACCTAGCACAAAAGGGACACCCGACTACGTCGTGCTCAGGCCCCAAACAAGGAATGCACAAAGAATGATAATCCCTATGCGGTATCTGTTTCCCACAAGAAATACAATTATTCACTTTTTCTGACATCCGGTAATACACTGAGGCAAGAAAAACCAAAATATTCCCCAACGGGTACTTAGCCAACTTGGATTCGGTCTGAAACTCCGAACTCGAAAAATTTCAGAACGCCGAACGGCACTTGCAACGCTGCTTCTGCATCGGACCATGCGGCAAAAAAGACTGAAGATATGACGTCGGTCATGCGCTTTTGTACCCTGACGTTCTGATGTCAGTTTTAAGCGCCTTGACTGACGTCAGCCTAATACTTTGGTATTCGGGCCGACCGAGGACAGCGGACTACCCATATGTAAGGACTGCAGCAATGTGAGATGAAGAACATCAGTATTAAGTAATACTGCTTTTCACAACACATTAATTCAAAATTAGAGAGAACATTTTCCCAAGTGGAGCTGTGACAGTTTGCTTTGCGGTTTATCATGAAGAAGCTCTTGAAGACAGTACACTAAAATGACTGCAGAAACCACTAAAGGAACTATCCTACTACTATAAGGCTGTGCTACTATACTCGTTTCCTTTCTGTCTATACCACAGACCGCAACAGTAGCACTGCTTTCCAAATATATAAATGTACATGGGATGGATTTTATTTTCTCTTCTAGAGCTGTGAGATGGGAAGATAATACACCCAATTTTAGATAGGGGCAGAAAGTACAAAGATAGCCTGTTGGAGAATGAAGGTTTCCCAACTGGGCATCAACGTACAGATAAAGTCCAGTAAAAACATATCTACCAATTTTCAACATCAAGAACCGTAAACAGGAAAAAAAAGTGGTGCCATCTTCCTTACACTTGCTAACAGTAAGTGAAAATGAAAGGTATGTACTCACCATAACAAAAGACTCAAAGTCTTCTTTTCATCCTTTTCAACCTTTGTGTTACCAGATACAACATCAGCAACTTTAGAAGTTGTGGATCCAGGGCTATGACTCCTCCTCTACCCAAAATCCCACTTTTCCTCCAAATACCTCAGAGTTTGCCTAATTATCAATAAACAAAATTTAACATCTCAACCACCACCACGTAAAATGTAGGTACCAGAATACAAACACACTGAGAACAAATACATGCTGTGTAATGACAAGTTTCCTAGTTAGGTGCATTCAAAGATTGAGTACTAAGTGAGAAATTTGAAAGGGGGAAGGCAAGAAAAACACTAAACTGGACGAAAAGACAACACAGAACTACCACTTTGGTGAGAAAGTAACTTTTGCATCTGATGTAGTCTCTACCTGACTCAGCCTTTGGGACCAACTCATTATCTGCTGGAACCTGGGAGGCATCAAATAAAAGACATTCCAGAGAATGGTGGAGTCAAAGGACAAACAAGATCTTTATTGAACACCCAGCTTGTAAAGGGAAAATTAATGTGAACAGTGGACCAAGCTGCTTCAATACAGACTTCCATCTGTAGGAACTCTATGCATAAAAGCAACAGACCTTAGAGTAAACTTTTGGTTTCCTGATTAGCATTTCCCCCAGTTGTTCTTATACACAAGGTATGCAGTCTAACAGCCCCCCTTGACGGTGTGACTTTAAAAACAATCTGGCCTAGCTTGGCTCAAGAAATTGCTACAAACAGTTAATCAGATTTTCTGAAATCTTTAGTCATGTGGAGATAAAATCCAATCGGTTTGTGGACGTCTAATAGATATAGACTATATTCTCCTTTGACAGAAAATTTTAGAAAAAATACAGGAAAATTGGATCTGCCCAATTAGTCTGCTAATGGACTGGAAGTCCCTGGAATAAAAAGAACTTGTGTTCTTACCATAACTTTCCACTGGTGGTGTTCAGTTTCATTCATCCTCAACAAAGGGAACTCTGATCTGATCCTTGGATCTGACTCTGCCACCATTTCAGTTTGTGGAAGCCTACAAACTCTCAAGCGCCTCCATTCCCACAATGCCCTTGTCGCCATTCCCCTCAGATAATACATATAGCTTGATAAAAAATAGGAAACCATACAAATTGCCATCACTGGAGTTCAACATCTTAGGAAGATGAGGTGCTGAATATGTCCTTATACACATGCTTCTTCCTATAGGAGAGGGGACAGTAGGGTGGGAAATGGAGGATGAATGAAAATGGACAACACACATGAACGTTATGGTAAGAACATAAAACATCTTTACTTGATATCATCAATTTTCATTCATCCTCAACATATGGGACAGAGTCCCCAGCTAGCAGACACGAGTGGTCCCGAAGTAAGGACGTCCCTGAGAATGGCCGAACCAAAGGCTGTTCTTCCCCTTGAAACTAGATCCAAATTGTAGTGATAGATAACAGCATGTGGATTTGATGAATTAGCAGCTGCACAAATGACAGGAATACAATGGAAGCTGCCACAGATCTAGTAGAATGTGCTTTTAACATATCTGGAGGGGAATATTCAATTTTCTGTACACAAAGGGAATGTATTCATATATCCATTTGCCTATAAATACTTTAGTGACACCTTCCCCCAATCTATGATGTGCAAAGGAAAGAAACCGTTTGTCTGATTTCCTTAAATCCTTTGTATGGTACAAGTTAAAATGTAACTGCCTATGTACATCAAGTGAATGTAACAAGTACTCTCCTTTGTTACTGAAATTTGGAAAGAATACGGGAAGGTTAATGGTCTGGTTACTATTTGATTATGACATCACCTTTGGCAGAAAGCAAGCACTGGTACGCAAGGTAACCCTATCCTTGTGAAAGGCTAAGCAAGGAGGTTGAGGATAAAGCTTGTGAAATTGATATTCTTCTGGCAGAAGTTAGAGTAACCACAAAAGCTGTTTTCCAAGATAAAAATGTTAAATCACATTTGGCTGCAAGTTCAAAAGGAGCCCAAGTCAAGGCTTGCAGCACTAGACTTGGATCCCATGGGGAAATAGGGTCTTTAAAAAGGGGTCTAGGCAGGAGAGTGAATCCTTCAAAAATACCTGACAAATTTTTAGGGAAGCCAAAGATGAAATGTGGAATCCCACATGGAAATTTGTAACTGCTGCTAGCTGAACTTTAATCATAGATGAACTAGTTCCTTCATTAAACAACCCAGCTAGAAAATAAAGGACTGCATGCATAGGAGCTGTAAAGGGATCTACTGGGCAGAGTAGAATCACAGTTTCCATCTGCTTTTGTACAATTTTCTGGTGGATGGTAAATGGGATGATAAAATGGAATGGACCAAGGAGGAAAGTATAGGTTGCCTGGCCATTAACAAAATTGGAGAAACCATGCAGTCAGTCTAAGGTTTGAAATGTCTGGTTGAATCAGTCCTGATGGATGGGACAGGTGTGGAGTCAGATGAAGAATCCTAGATGGAGACAAAAGATGAAGCCAAAGAAAGGGGAAACCACACTTGCAGAGGCCAGTAAGGGGCAAGGAGGATGACTCTGCTCTTCAATCTGGCTGCTTTCTGTAGAAATTTGGGGCTCAAGGGAGTTGGGGGATAGGCATATAACAGCCTGGGAGGCCAATCGTGGAGAGTAGCATCCCTTGACTTCTCCGTCAGGGGACTAGGGCAAAGAAGCTGCTGCACTTTAGGAGAAATGCAAAGAGATCGCCGCAAGGCTGACCCCACTGATGGAAAATCATCTCTGCCACCTTGTGGTTGAGGGAACCACTCATGAGGTAACATGATGGACCTGCTGAGTTTGTCTGCTATCACAATGGACTTCCCAGAATGTGTGATTAGAAGCTATTGCCCTTTGCCACACTCAGATTCTCAAAACAGGGGCCAAGATCTGTTTTCTCCTTGCTTGTTGACATACCAAACTACTGACATATTGTCTGTTTGAATCGCATTTGTCTCAAGAGAGGGGGGGGGGGTGTCTTGGAGTGCTTGCAACCCAAAAAGCACCACTCATCTCTAGCAAGTTGATACACAGATTGGCTTCCTCTGGGAATCAAGTGCCTTGAACGGTCTTCCCCAGATAATGTTCCGCCCACCCAATCGGAGTCACTATGGCCTTAGGCTGAGGAAGTATGAACATTCGACCTTGAGACTGGTAAGACTGCATCCACCATGAGAGGTAACTTTTACATATTTGGGTCACTCTTATCTTTGTGGACAGATTGACTGAAAAAAGACCACTGCACTTGCAGCATCCATTGTAAAACTGTCATGTGATACCTTGCCAGGGGCATTAGGGTTATGACTGCAGACAGAGCCTGCAGAACTTTTCTGGCTGAAATCTTTGTACTGCAGATGACAGTTTTGACAGGTCAGCTGGAGGCAGACTGCCTCATGTAATGGACACTGCAGCATATGAATAGGACATCTTTTCTAGCTGAAATCTTTGCACTGTAGATGATCCTTTTGACTTTGTTTCTGATAGTCTGTACTCATGATAATGGATGGGATGCAACCATCCACTGTGTGTTGAAGATTGACCCCATGAATACCAACTTCTGGTTGGGTTGCAAGAACGATTTGTTGTAATTTAAGGTAATTCCAAGAATTAAACAAGTTCTTAGTACCTGGTCTCTTGCTTGTACCATCGGATGCCTGGTTGGGATTGTGACGAGTCAGTTATATAAATATGGGAAAACCCGGATTCTCTGTAGCCTTAAATGTGCTGCTACCATCGCCATGCATTTGGTAAACACCCTAGAGACTGTGGTGAGACCAAAGGGCAGTGTTCAGAATAGATAGTGACCATCTCCCACTTAGAAGCACAAGAACTTCCTGGTCTGACTTGCTTAGCACACTGAGATCCAAAACTGATCTCCAGTCCCGTCTTCTCTGGAATAAAAAAAAAAACACGAGTAAGTTCCAGATCCTACTTGGTCTGGTGAGACCTATGACAACTCTGTGCGAGCATCTGCTGAATTTGTTGAGTTGCTGGCTCCCTCTGACTGTGTGGAACATCTGGGAGTTTTGTTATTGGTGGGGCAGAAGGAAAAAGGGTACAGTATATGCTCTGGTAATTCTCTGCACCAAACTGTAGTTTATACACAACTGGGCCTCTTCAGGACCACTGATAGGGCCCGTCAAAGAAAGCATCTCTGGATACAGTATTCTGCGGGCCTTGTCTGCCATGAGGGCATCTGCTGCTATCATTTTCCTCTCTACCTCTGGGAGAATCAGTTCCACGTGCATCTTGGAATGGACCATGAGACTTTTAACTACATTTTGACCTCCCTGTTGATTCCTTGAAAAGGTTCATGGGGGGGGAAGGGGGGGCAAAAACTGTACTCCAATGGCAGATTAGGTCTTTCCGTCTACCTCACACCTGGAGTGTTTCTTTCACTGTGGGTCCAAAAAGTAAAGATCCATCAAACGGAGCATTGACAAACCACAATTTGAAAGGCTCAGCAAATTCACAAAGATGCATCCAGGCATGCCTCCTGATGGATATGCCTCAACCTACAGCCTCCATGAGGCACCTTCTGTTGCATTGGAGATGAGCCTCATGTACAACTTCACAATTGATTGTAAGGTAGTCTTCAACTGAGGGAGCCACAGATGCTTGGGCTCCTTCAGTAGTGGTTCTTCCTACAAAGTTGGAAAGTTCTTGGAGTAGATCCCTTTGCAATCGTGTGAAGTGGACTAGATAATTCACTGAACATATGGCAAAAGTTGCTGAAGCGCACACTGACAGGTTTGGGAAGCATCACCCTAGCATCAATATTAGGGGGTGGAAAAACTCTTCAGCAAGTTCCTTTTCGGTGGCCACCACAACTGAGGCATCAACCAGTATGCCCTTGCTACAATACTACCCTTCTACTAGAGGTGCCATAATTCTATCTCGTCTCTTGGGGATGGGTTTGGTCAAGTCAGGCTCCTTTCAACAAATGAAATCTACAAATTTGTCAGCAGGCAGGGCTACCTAGGAGGAAGATGAGTTCCAGACAGACCAGCCCCACCCTTTTGTTTTAGGAGTTCGAGGCTATATCTGAAGGAGATGTCATCAGGTGGTGATTTAGGAAACCACTCTCCATCAAAATCTGCATCTGTGGTGAAAGACTCTTGGGGCGAGTCCAGGTGTTTCCTCTTACACAGTCTCTTCCTAGGGACCTCCTCGGTGGGATGGTCCAGGGAAGTATCGGAATAGGTAAGAATCCCAGACTGTGTAGACTGAAAGCTCTGGACCGGCTGTCCCAGTGGCTTACAGTGGTGAGGATTATGTGACAAAGTCAGGTAGGTGGTTAAGGGTGGAGCAGAAAGGGAAGGACGCACTTGATCTGAAGGTACAGCTAAGACCTTCACCACCTCAAAGGCTAACCAGCCCAGGAAGGAGGAAATCAATGCACCAGAGCGAGGGAGTATCTAGTCCGCCAGCACCCCCTCCCTGCAGGCCGTCCACTCAAAAAGGAAGCCAGAGCAAACTATCACACAATGAAGCTTCGAAAAAGGAGAGAAGGCTCCAAGAACTGCTGAGATAAGTGAACCCCCTCAGATCAGACGTGGAAGCCTCACCTCAAAAGCGCCATCCAGACCCTAAAAGTTCAGAGCCGACGAACTCTGTCACTGTCAGATCCGAAGAGACCAGCTTCTTCGGATTTGACAGATGGGCCTGAAGCACTCTGATCTCAATCAAGTCAGAGAAGGAGCAGATACTGGTGGAGGTCCCCAATCAGTTGGGTAGGAAATATAAAGGTACCCTCCTAAAAGTTGTTCCATGACCAGTTCCCTCACCATACTTGCCACACCTGTCTCAGTAAGACATCTAGAAGAGTGGGAGAACACAACAGATGAGAGCCTAGAACACCTCTCCATAAAGGGAGAGGGCATCCTAGACGGCACTGAATATGACGGCAAGTAGCTAGTCCAAGGAAGGTTTCAGATCCAAGGACTTCAGAAACGGGGATACCTTTTTTGTCTATCCAAAGATTTATGAAGCATCGATGAAATCAGATCAGACCTAGGCACTTTCCACTTGGTTTCCAAAGAGGATGGAAACTCATCTGATCTGGACCTCTTTGTACGGTCACTCGGCTTTGATGAAGTTTAACGCATGGACCCCAGGGATAGCTTGGGAGAAAGTAAAGGGCAACATCCCTTTAAAAATTAACTTATTTTTTTCTTTCTGTGAGAGCCCCAAGAATGAAGGCCTCACAGATGTCACCACTGCTTATTTAAATGTTCAGGCCCCAAGTAGCAGACAAAAGGAATGTTCATCCAAAAAAGGCATCGTGTCTGCATTTGGTACACATTTTAGACCTTCTCTCATTTTCCTGCAGAGAAAAACCTGTGATCGAGGAAATAATTGACAGTCACAGGCAGCACTGTCACTTGTGACTCACACGCACACGCGCCAGAGATACGAAGGTAACTACAAGGGCAGGAAAGAAAGAAATCGGAGCTATAAGTAGAAATACACTAGAAAAAGACACACTAGAGAGAAAAATAAAGTTTTTTTTCAAAAGACTTCCCACGTAAAACAAAAAAACTCTAGCAGTCAGCAACCACACCTGGATGTAAAGAGCGGCAAATGAGATACGAGGGGAATAGCAACAAGGGCAAATGTGGGTAGGGAGGAGCTCAACAGTTTGTAGCCTTCCACAAGCTGAAATGGTGGCAGAGTCAGATTTGAGGGTTGGATCAGAGTTCCACATGTTGAGGATGAATGAAAATTGACGCATTGTTATGAGAAAGCAATGGGAAGACATGGCCCACTGCCACACACTTGCAACCTCCTGGCATAAAAAATATGAATGGGTTATGCCCTGCCTATTGATGCACTAGGCTACTAATAAGTCTTCCAGGTGGAAGATCACATGCCTGAAAGACAGTCCTGGAAAGCCTACAAAAGTTATAAAATGTCCCTCATCTCCAAGACACTGACGTGGAGACTGGCATGCATGTCCGACAAAACACTGAACAGTCTTACCTTCAAAATGCCTCCTCCACCCCACCTCAAGAGAGAAGCATCAGTAGTTATTATGACCATGGGGATGTGGAGCAAAGGGCAGACCTTCTAAGAGAGCAGTGGAGATCAACCATCATGTGAAGTCAGACTTGCACACCGGTATTAAGAAAAATTAGAGCATGAAGAGGATGGAAGAGCTAGGACAACAGTATAGAAAGGGCCACTGAAGAACACCCGTGTAGTATCTAGCTAAGGGAACTAAATATTGTTTAAGACACCATACCTAGCAATCGAATTAGTCTTGCAGAGAGCTGAGGGATGCTTAAGAACTTACAAGGCTGTCTGATGCAGCAACATAATCCTGGACTCAGCGTAGCTATCTGACTTCTTACACTCAGGTGACATCCAATGCCCTCTCTGCTGTAGGGGTGTCAATTTGCTTTTGGCATGGTTGACTGTGCTGCCCAGATGCTGAGGATCCTGGGGAAGATCTGTAGTTGGGGCAGTGAGCAGCCAATTGTCTATGTAGGAGAACATCCACAACCCTAGCAGCCTGAGATGGGCTGCAACTGTTGCCACTCATTTGCTGAGCACCTGGGAGGGTTTGGGTGAGACCAAATGCCAGTGCCCTTAATTGGAATGGACTGGCTCACAGCCAGAAATAGAAAAATCTCCAACTGCCTTGACATCTTGATGTGGTAGTAAGCATCCTGGAAATCTACAGTGCACATCTAATTGTCCTTCCTCAAAAGAGGTAGAATGGCCTCTCATGATCATCTGTAACTTTGTCCATTTTACAACTGACAAATATCAGAGGTCTAAAATTGGCCTTGGGTCCTGTCTTTTTTAAAGCTAAAAAGAACCTGTAATAGACTCCAGATTTTAACTGGTTTGGGGGGAGGGGAGATGTGCTGGATGACTTTTTCCAACACCTTTAATATTTCTGCTGCTGATTCCATTTCATTGAGTAGTACTCTAGGAATCCCTTTTCTTTGGGGGGGGGGGGGGCAAAGGAAATTAAACAGCCTCTGGCGACTATCCTCAGCACCGGAGTATCTTAACTTGAGAGTACAGTTGTGTACACTTACCATAAATGTAGATGTTAAGAGTGTATTCACTATTGCAGTCATCACATTTGGGTTTGCCCTGCCAGGGTAGACCTCAGCCGGCCCGAATACCAGAGACTTATTATTTCTGCGTCGGTTGCTGTCGCTTGAGGACTAACGTCAGGTCGTCGGTAGTATAAATTAAGGCAGCCAACACCATTACATCAGTTTTTCTTGCTCTAAACTGTCAGGAGCCCCCAAAGTAGGAGGCCATGTTCTGGTGGAAGAACCCCACCACTGGAAAATAAATGCCATTATGTCCCTTATAAGGAAAGGGAAACAACAAGGAAGAAGGGTAACAAAAAGCAAAGGGGGGAAGGAGGGAGGGAAACCAGGACTGCAACAGTGAATACACCCAAACATCTACATTTATAGTAAGTGTACACAACTGTACTATGTTCTTCGCGTTTCACTCTTGCAGTCATCACATTCAAGTAGATTCTCAAAACGGAGGAAAAGGGTGGAGGCAGTCAAAGGAAACTAGGGGATGGCTAGGATGCCCTGCAAGACTGCTGAGGCAAACCCTGTCCTGGATTTGGAGGAGAGACATGTGGTAATGCTTGGTAAAAGTGTGAACAGATGTCCAGGTGGCAGCCTCCAGGATTGTCCCTGTGGGGACTCCTCTGAGGAAAGCTGCATAGGTAGAGGCTGCTCTGGTGGAGTGTGTCCTGACCCCCTTGTGGGGAGGCTTTCCATGCTGTTTGTAGCAGAAATGGATGCAGTGCGTTATCCTTTTGGAAACGGTTTGCTTGGAGATGGCTTTGCCTTCTGCCCCTGTAGCAAAACTAACCAGCAATTGATCAGACTGAGGGATTTAGTCCTATCCAGATGGAATCTGAGCTGTCTGTGCACATCTAGAGTGTGAAGAATCCTTTCTCCCTTGTTCTGGGGATTAGGAAAGGAGGGCAAATGAATGGATTGGTCAAGAGCCACATTGGACACCACCTTGGGCATGAAAGATGGGTTAGTTCTGAGGGATACCCTGTCTGCATAAAAGATTATGAAGGGTTCCACAGCCATGAGTGCTTGCAGCTCAAAGACTCTTCTGGCTGAAGTGATGGCCAGAAGGAATGCAGTCTTCCAGGAGAGAAATTTTAGCCCTGCAGAAGAAGCTGGTTCAAAAGAGGGCAGGGTGAGCTTTTCCAAGAAAGTTAAGGACCCAAGCTGGTGCCCTTCTGTGGGGCATCAATTTGCTAGCCCCTCTGAGGAACTGTTTGATCAAAGGGTGCGAGAAAAGGGGCTGCTCAGTGGGAAAATGAGCAGAAATAGCAGAGGCATGAATTTTTATGGAGGAGAAAGAGACCACTGTCTAGTAGGTCAGCTAAGTAATCCAGAATGAGAAGGATAGAGGGCTGTGCCGGATTCGCTTCCTTAGCCTGGATCCAGGTGCAGAACCTTTTCCATTTATCTGCATAAGACTTCCTGGTGCTAGGACGTCTGGCCTCATGGATAACATCCAGAAACCGTTTACTGAGGATGGCAGATTGGTTGGGGGTTATGGAATAAGCCAAGCTGCCAAACAGAATCTTTAAATGGGGATGCATGAATTCTCCATCCCTCTGGGTCAGGAGGTATGGAATTTGAGGAAAATGTCATGGAGGCAGCAGGGACAGGCTGTGCAACAAGGGGTACCAGTGTTGTTGGGGCCAGTCTGGAGCAATAAGAATGGTCCTTGGTGTTCCCTCCCTTATTTTGAGTACCACCCTGGAGCTGAGAGGTAGGGGAGGAAAGAGACTGACAGACTGACCCAGGGAAAGGACAGGGCACCCATTTCCAAGCCATGCAGTGATGCTCCCTGGTGCAGAAATTACCGAGTTGATAGTTGGTGTGGGAAGCAAAGAGGTAGACAGTCGGGGTTCCCCATTTCTGAGTTATGAGGGTGAAGGCACTTCTGTCGAGTTGCCACTCGTGTGGGTCCAGAAGGCTTCTGCTTAACTGGTCTGCCTGAGAGTTGAGAGCCTGGTAGGTATTGCGCTAACAGGTGTAGTTGCATGGAAGAGGCTGAGCGCCAAAGGGTCATGGCCAACCTGCATACAGAGTAGGAGAGAGTCCCTCCCTGCTTATGTACCACATCACAGTGGTGGTGTTTGTTTTGATCAGGAGAACCCCTGGAGAGAGAAGGGGTTTGAAAGCCATCAAGACATTCTGCGTTCTGCACAGCCATCATCTCTTTTTGACTGATGTGCAGAGGGATTTTCTGTGGGCTCCATTGGCCCTGTATGCACCTGCCGTGCATGTGTGCACCCCCAAGTGTAGTCTGATGCATCTGTGCTGAGGGTCTGGGCGGCAGGGGGTGGGGAGAAGGGCAGTCCCTTGTAGTGGCGGCATGCTGTTGCCCACCAAAGAAATTCCTTTCTGAAGCAAGGAATTATAGGTAGAGGAGTTTCCAGGTCTTGAGAGAGTGTTGACACCAAAGGCCCTTTAGGTACCACTGAAGTTTCCTCATATGCAGTTTGGGATATGGAATGAGTAGTATGCAAGATGCCATGAACCCCAGAGCTTGCAGGATCTTCCTTGCATATAGCTGGGGCCTGGTGGCAAGTTGAGAAAAGTAGGCTGTCAGGAAAATTTGTTTCTCTGGTGTAAGGAATGCCATCTGGGATGCTGTGTCCAGACTTGCTCCCAGGAAGATCATCCTTTGGGTGGGTACCCGTTTGGATTTCTTTTTGTTGATTGTGTAACCTAGGGAAGTTAGTAGAGTCTTTACAAAGGTCAGGCGCTTGAGCAGCTTTTGCCTGGCTGTCAGCCTGAATAAGGCAGTCATCTAAGTATGGGTAAATTTGCATATTTCTTCGTCTGCAACAGGCAATGGCCGGAACCAGACATTTTGTGAAAACCCTGGGAGGGGTAGACAGGCCAAAAAAGCGCAGAGAACTAAGTGTTGAGACAGCATGAGTAGCAGCTGCTGGAGGGTGAGCATTTTGAACTTTGGGGTCACCAGGAAGGTGTTTAGAATGGATAGATCGAGGATGGGGCACCAGATGCCCTCTTTTCTGGGGAACAAAGTCTGGAGTAGCCTTGGCCTGTCTGTTCTGCAGGAACATGCTCTACTACTTTCAGAGAGCAGGGAAAGGATTTGCTTTTGAGCCTCTGCCCACTGATTTGTTGGTAGATCTGGGAACCCTTTTGGGGTTGGAAGGGTATGGAAGGAAAATTTGTATCCCTAAGACACAATGTTCAGAACCCATTGGTCCTTGGTAATGGTGGCCCAGGTGCTTGAGTGAAAGGAGAATTTTCCTCCTGGGGTAAGGGAAGGGGGGGGGGGGAGAGTTGGAGGAGGTGAGTCATTGTGAGCTCTTACCATAAGGGGTTGGGCTTAGAAAGTACAGTTTTGTACCTACCATAAATGTAGATGTCCGAACTGGATAGCATCTGCAGTCATAACAACTGGGTTGTCCTGTCGTCAGGCAGCCCTTCAGTCGGCCGGATTCCAAAGTCTGGGTCCGGCCGCTGATGTCGCACTCCACCCGACGTCATCTCTGTTGGTCTTCGGGTATAAAAGCATCAGCCGACGCCATTTTCCTCTGTTTCTTGCCCCAGATGCCAGAAGCCCTCTTGCAGGCTAAAATTTGGATAGATGCCAATGTTTCCAAATAGATAGAGGTAAACACAACAATAAGCATGTATGTACATATATACAAACAAATACACCATAAAAGACTCCCCCCCAACAGCTAGCTATTAGGAGGGTAAACACCCTAGGAGTACCACAGAGGGGAAGGAGGGAGGGTAATCCTGACTGCAGATGCTATCCAGTTCGGACATCTACATTTATGGTAGGTACAAAACTGTACTATGTCCTTCATGGATGCATCTGCAGTCATAACAACTGGGTAGAATACCATAGCCAACTAGGGGAGGAGGATAAAAGTAGATTATGGTGTGTTTAGGATCCCTTGCAGTACAGCAGTGGCAAACCCTGCTCGGGATATGGAATATAGAGGCAAATTATAATGCTTGGCAAATGTATGCACGGAAGTCCAAGTAGCCGCCTCAATAATGTCTTTGGTTGCCACTCCTCGTAAGAAGGCTGTGGTAGTGGCTGTTGCCCTTGTAGAATGAGGTCTTATGTTCTGTGGAATTGGTTTTCCATGGAAGGAGTAACAGAATCGTATGCAATTTCCTATCCATTTGGAGATTGTCTGTTTGGAAACAGCTTTTCCTTCCCTTCCTGTTGCATAGGCTACAAAAAGTTGGTCAGTCTTTCTGCTATTTTTTGTTCTGTCCAAGTAGTAGCGTAGCTGTCTATGTACATCCAAGGTATGCAGTATTCTTTCCCCTCTGTTTTGTGGGTTGGGAAAGAAGGTAGGTAGGTGGATTGCCTGGTTTAAAGACACTCTGGATACCACCTTGGGCATAAATGTAGGATTAGTCCTCATGGACACTATCTTGGTGGAAGATTAGGAAGGGTTGCACTGCCATTAAGGCCTGTAGTTCTGAAACCCTCCTTGCTGAAGTAATTGCCAGTAGGAAAGCAGTTTTCCATGACAGGTGTTGTAGGTCTGCTGTTGCTGCTGGTTCAAAGGGTGATAGTGTCAATTTTTCTAGCACAAAGTTCAAATCCCAAGCTGGTAATGGTGGTTTCCTTGGAGGTTTTACATTCTTGATTCCTCTGAGGAACTGCCTGAGCAAAGGGTGCGATAAAACAGGTGGATCAAAGCTGTATTCTGCTGAAATAGCTGATGCATGTATCTTGATGGAGGAGTAGGACAGGCCTGAATGAAGAAGTTCGGCCAGATACTCCAGAATGTTAGGCATATCTATGCTTGACACATCTTTTCCTCTTTCTGTACTCCAAATGACAAACCTTTTCCATTTTCCAGCATAGTTCCTTCTTGTTGAAGGTCTGCGTGCTTCAAGAATAATGTCTTTTACACTTTGGGAAAGTTCTGGATTAGCTGCTGCTATGTGATGTTCCATGCAGTTAGTTGCAACGTTTTTAGGTTTGGATGTATGATGCTGTAGTTGTTCTGAGTTAACATCAAAGGCATCAGGGTATTGGCCACATATTGTTCGAGACATGCTCCTCAGTAGTGGGTACCAGTGTTGTCTTGGCCAGTTCGAGCTATCAGGATTATCCCTGGGCGTTCTTCCTTGATTTTCAGTAGTACCTTGTGTATCAAAGGAAGAGGTGGGAATGCATATGCTGTTAGGCCTTTCCAGTTGAAGGAGAGCGAATCCACTTTCCATGCTAGTGGGTGGAATGTCCTTGTGCAGAATTTTTGAGCTGGTGATTGAGAGGTGATGCGAATAGGTCTATCTGTGGCATTCCCCATTTCTTTGAGATGGTCTTGAAGATGTCCGGGTGCAGCTTCCATTCGTGGGCATCCGAAGTGGTTCTGCTTAATATGTCTGCTAGAGTATTGTCTTTCCCGGTACAAATATTGCCTGTAACTGGATGTTGTAGCTGAGTGCCAGGGTCCACAGCTCCAAGGTCATTCTGCATAGGGGTATGAATGAGTGCCTCCCTGTTTGTTGATGTACCACATGACTGTGGTGTTGTCTGTCCTTATCATCAACTGGCCCTCCTTGAGAAATGGTTTGAACTTTTGGATTGCCAGTTTTACTGCCAGCATTTCTTTTAGGTTGATGTGCAGGTGAAGTTGATCCTGTGTCCACAATCCTTGCACGCATTTGTCCAGCATGTGGGCCCCATCCTAGGTCTGAAGCGTCTGTTGTGATGGTCTGGCTTGCTTGACATCTGCGAAAGGGTAGGCCTGGGTTTGACTGGCATGCCTGAGCCCACCATAGGAACTCCTGTTTTAAGCATGGAATTAGTGGGATTTCTGTTTCTAGACTGTGTCTGTGTTGGGACCATAAATTCTTTAGGTACCACTGTAGTTTTCTCATATGTAGTCTGGCAAATGGAACCAAGATTATGCATGATGCCATGAAGCCCAAGGCCTGCAGTACTTTTCTTGCTGTTAACTTGTTCAGTTTTGTTAGAGCCAAGAAGTAAAGAGGAAGTTCTTTTTGCTTTTCTGTAGTCAGGAATGCCATTTGTTTTACTGTGTCCAATTCAGCAAGAATGTCCTTGTTTGGGATGGTATCAGCCTTGACTTTTGTAAATTGACTGTGTATCCCAGTGCTTGTAGCAAGTAAATGACCCTTTGTAAATCTGTTGTCAGCTTGCTTTTGTTGTCCCCTTGTAGCAGGCAGTCGTCCAGGTATGGGTAAATTTGAATTCCCTGTAGTCTGCAATGGGCGATTACTGATGCCAGGCATTTTGTGAATACTCTGGGCAGTAGATAAGCCAAAGGGCAATGCTGAGAATTGATAGTGCTCTGATCCTGCAAGAAATCTGAGGTATCTTCTGCAGATTGGTCGAATGGGGACGTGCAGGTATGCCTCCTTGAGATCTAGAGTTACCAGCCAAGACTCCTTGCCCAGCATGGGAAGAAGCTGCTGTAGGGTCAGCATTTTGAATTTTGGGACAATGATGTATGTATTTAAGGTGGACAGGTCGAGAATTGGTCTCCAACTTTTTTCCTTTCTTGGAACTAGGAATAGTCTGGAGTAGAACCCCTTTCCTTGCTCTGCTGTTGGCACTCTTTCCACAGCTCTCATGTTTGCTAACTCCATTATCTGGCGTAGAGCCTCTGTTTTTTGATTTGGAGGTAGATTTGGCATTCCTCTTTTGACTGGTAAAGTGTGGAAGTGAAACCGGTAACCTTGATCTATGGTTTGTAAAATCCACTTGTCTTTTGTTATGTAGTGCCAGTTCCTTGAAAATAAGGTTAACTTTCCACCTAGAGGAGCTGCTATTTGTTCCCTGGTAGGCGGATTTAGGGTTAAGTCACTGTGGTTGTGCTGATGTAGTGGCAGTGGCTGTGTCTGTGCCTCTGTTACCTTGCCACTGTCGTCCTCTGTAGGCACCTCCTCTGGATTGGTTTCTGCCTCTGGAACGTCTATTCCTGCCCCTTTGAAATTTTGTGGAGTCAGGAAAGGACCAATTTTTGGCAGGCCAGTTCCTGCTAAACCTTGGGGGTTGAACCTGCAAGAAATCTTTAACAGTTTGAACAGATTTTGCCTTTTCTTCCATTTTCTTCATAACCTGCTGGGCAGGTGTACCAAACAAACTTGTCTTGTCCATAGGAGCATCTAGCAGCTTAGCTTTAACATGATCCGGTAAAGCTTGTTCCTTTAGCCATGCATGCCTTCTTATCACTGTGCCTGTCATGGCTGATCTAAATGAAGCCTCCAGTGCATCATAGCCACATTTTAAGGAATGGTTGCTAACCTGTTGTATGTTATTTACCATCTCTAATACATATTTCTTATCAAGAGATTCATCAGTGGTTAGTTTTTAGTTAACTGATCAAGCATAAACTCTTGGTATTGTATCATGTGAAACTGACAGTTTAAAGCTCTAGCTGAGAGAGTAGCTGAAGTGTAGACCTTTTACCCCATCTGTCTAATGACCTTGCTTCCCTTTCAGAAGGAGTAGGGTTTTAGCTATGGTCGCTACTGCCTTGGGACCCTGGGATATAGTTTCTGGGTCTGCAAGTGGGGCCTTGTAAAGGTGGTGATGAGTATCTGGCACCCTGTAAAATCTGTCTGGTTTGGCAGGGGCTGGGGTAAAGAATCTGGAGCGGAGCAAACATCATTGAAAGCATCATCCACCACAGAGAGAACAGGAGGTATAGCTAAGGGCCTGTGCTGTGGGAGGTGCAGAAAGGTCCTAAGTCTTTTTCTGGAGTCTGAAAAATCCTGTTGCTGCCATTGGAACTGTTCTCGCATGGCATGCAAGGTTTCCCCAAAGGATAATTCTTCTGGTGGGGAAGCAGCTGGAATGGATTCTTCAGCATCAGAATCTTCAAAATTGGAGAAGGGAGCCTCTGGCTGGTCAGTTATGTCTGATTCATCAGCAGATTCATCAGAGGACACTGGCTCAGGGGCTCTGCCCTAGGTCTCTTCTCTGGGGCTGAGAGGCCCTATCTGGGTGAGATTGAGATCCTCTGATTAAAGAAATTAAATCTTCTGCCAAAGAAAGCATTTGGGAACTAGAAGAGGGCCTGGATGTGGGGGGTTTAACAGGCACTGTTTTAGTAGTCTTGGCTGCTTTAGCCCTGGCGAAGGCCTTAATGGACATGGCTGCTGGAGGCCTAGCAGCACCACGTGCTGGGGTAGAGACATCCAAGGGGATGGTGTCTGATAAGTCAACCACCGTAGTGGGTAAAATTTCTGAGGTCGATTCAAGAGTTGTAGCAGGGGCCTCAGTTGTAGGAATAGGTTCAGCTGTACTTAGATCAGTTTTCTCGGTTTCGGCCGAAACCGAGACACTCGCGGTTTGCTTAACCATGGTTTCGGCCGAAACCGCGAGTGTCGGTCTTTATCTTTGCGTTTTTTGGTAGATTGGGTAGTCGGAGGATCCGACGGCATAATGTACGCAAAATCAGAACCGAAAAACTGTTCTGCAAACTCCGACCGACGCCTAAGCGTTCGTCGGTTGAAGGAAGCACAGGCCGAACAGGCTGCTACGTCGTGGGCTGGGCCTAAACAAGGCAGACAGTAAGAGTGGAAATCTTTATGAGGTATTGGTTTCCCACAGGTTAAACAATTGTTAACTTTTTCTGACATCGGCTGAGGCAAGAGAGAGTCCCCAACGGGGTACTTAGCTTTAGAAGTCTTCGAAGTAGTATTCGGTAGAAGTAATCTCTGGATCCGACCGACCGGCACTTGCGAACAGCTTCTGCTTGGCACACGGCAAGAAAGACTGAGGAAAATGGCGTCGGCTGATGCTTTTATACCCGAAGACCAACAGAGATGACGTCGGGTGGAGTGCGACATCAGCCGAAGCCGGACCCGGACTTTGGAATCCGGCCGACTGAAGGGCTGCCTGACGACAGGACAACCCAGTTGTTATGACTGCAGATGCATCCATGAAGGACATCTCCCTGGTTTTGACGTGGAGGTAGTCCACTGCTTAGTTCTCTGCATTCCCTGGGGCTGCGGCTGGGGGGGGGGGTCTGTTTCCATGGGGCCCAGGCTGGGCCAATTTACGCGGAGCAGGAAAGGACCAGTGCTTGGAGGGACAATGCCTGCTGAACCTAGGGTGCTGGACCTGTAAGAAATCCTTAACTGTTTGAATAGATTTTGCTTTTTCTTCCATCTTTAAGACCTCTTTTGCCTTAGTGCCAAATTATTTTTGTGCAAGGGGGCATCCAACAATTTAGATTTGACATGGTCTGGCAGGGGTTGTTCCTTAAGCCATGCATGTCTTCTAATGACAGATCCAGTGAATGCTGCCCTGCAAGAAGCTTTTAGGGCATCAAAACCACAGTGCAAAGTGTGCTTAGTTACTTGACTTGCAGAATGCATCAAGTCTTGTAAATCTTTAGATTCTGCTCAAGCAGGAAAGGAAGACTTTGAGTTCCAAGGTATGTTGCTGAAAATTCAGCATATGGAACTGTATTTAGTGCCCTGATAGCAAGAGTAGCAGAGGTGTATACTTTTTACAACATCTGTCCAATGCTCGGGAATCCCTGCCTGAGGGAGTGGGATTCTTAGAGGTTGCTTTAATCCCTTTTGGCCCTTGAGAAATGACCTCAGGGTCAGCTGTTGGATTTTTAAAAAGATATTTGTGAGAGTCAGGGACTCTATAGGACCTGTCTAGATTTCCTGGAGCAGGAGGTAGGGCATCAGGAGTACAGCTGGATTCAAGGAAAATATTGTACAGAACATCCAGGACTGGGGGGATGGCCAAGGGTCTGTGTTGTGGAAGACTTAAGAATTCCCCAAGTCTCTTTTTAGACTGAGGGTCGTCCTGACTCTCCCATTGCAAATGCTCCCTTAAAGTATGCAGGGTTTCCCCAAAGGAAAAATCTTCGGGGGGAGAGGCTGAAGGAACAGAGTCCTCTGCATCAGAATCCTCATAAGTGGAGAAGGGTTGCATGTCTTCACAGACAGCTGCATCAGATTCATCTGACTCTTGTTCAGACAAAACTACAAGGGACAGATCTCTCTTCCTTTTGGAGGGGGTAGATTGGCTTCCCCTGATCAGCATAAGGTCTTCTGCCATTTCAAGCATTTGAGACTGAGCCAAGGTAGCAGGCGCCTGAGAGTGGGTCATCATTATTTTGGGTGTGGTGCGAACTCTGGGCCTAAGAAACTGTCGTTTTTGAAAGAACAGCAGTCGCGAAACAAGACGTCTGTTTGTGTCGAGATTCAGTAGTGCAAAATACTTCCTCAAAAGCCAGTGCCTGCTCAGCGGCTCCGGACCCATCCAAAGTAGAGACAACCGCAGGATCCTTAGTTGAAGAGTTGTGCAGCATACCGGACTCCGAAAGGGTATCGGTAGCGGCCTTCGAATAAACTGAAACTGGCATCAGGGGCTGCAAAAGCACCTCACTGAGTACCGGAGAACTGACAACTAGCTTAACGGAAGCTTCATCGGTAGATTTGGACCTGTGTGGTCTGTCTCTGTCCATCTTTACGTTTTTTGGGAAGATCTGCTGTCGGATGGCTTACTGAAGTCATATCAGAATTAGAGAACTATAAACAAAAATATTTGGCTACAATAAGGGCACGACGATGGATAGTTCTTGTGTTGCACAAAGCACAGAAGCGACAACGGGGGATGTCTTGGTCTGGGCCTAAACAAGTGATGCAGTAAGAGTGGAAGTCTCTGTGTGGTATTTGCTTTCCACAGGCAAGACAATTAACTTTCTGACATCAGTTAGTGCAAGAACAAAGGATCCCCAATGGGGTACTTAGCTTTAAATGATTTCAATTTTAATTCGGAGATGAAAACTCTGGTAGGGGCAGACCGGCACTCGTGCAAACTGCTTCTGCTTCGGGCTCCATGGCAAGAAAGACTGATGTAATGGCGTCGGCTGCCTTACTTTATATAATGATGACCTGATATCAGTTCTGAAGCGGCAGCAGACGCAGAAATACTAATTCTCTGGTATTCGGGCCGGCCGAGGGCTTCCCTGGCAGAGATAACCCAAATGTGATGACTGCAACAAGGAAGCACGAAGAACATCAGCAACCGTCATCCCTGTGTACAAACGTAGGCCATCTACAGACCCTGGAAACTAGAGACCCATACGTCTCACTAGTTTTATATGTAAAGCTAAAGAAAGAATCACAGATATGATCAGAGATACAGTAAATCTCCAGACATTGGACCCAACCAGTTTGGTTTTATCAAGGACATATCATGTCTACTCAACCTGGTGGACTTCAAGGTCACCAAAGCAATGTATGAAGGCAAAATAGTTCAGACTGCCTACCTTGACCTGGCTAAGGCATGTGACATAATACCCCACTAGGGTACTATTAAGAGGTCAGGTACAATCCCATATGCCACCCGGTGGATGGCCAACTGGCTCACAAACAGGACCCAGGAAGCTACAATTGGGAAGCCCACTTTAAGAGGCCAGTCACAAGTGGAGTCCCTCACGAATCTGTCCTCGGACCACTCCTTTTTGACATTTACTTCTCAGAAGTTAAGACCAATGCCAGTTGGCTCTGGTTGACAATTTGCAGATGATTGTAAATTAGGAGCTGTAACGGAGTCTCACACTAACCCAAATGTTCGCCAGAAGGGGCTGATGCAAATAACTGGTGTCAGAGTCATGGACTAAATGCTAAGAAATGAATAGTATCCTTTCGGAAGTCATCCATCCCTAGTAACTATCATATTGAAAACACATCCTTAGAGTGGACACAGTAGTTAGGGATTTGGGGACACACTGATAGAAATATAACATTTGACCATCATGCATCTACAGTGGTGAGGAAATCATTCTATGCTGCATATCTTATAAACAAAGGCATGGCATCCAAGTCCAAGGAAGTCATTGTTCCACTATTCAGCAGACATACCATAGAGTAAAATGTCCCCTTTGGTATGTACATAACCAAGTTTATCCAACAATTGGAATGTCCACAGAGGTTCCTCACTAAAACAATACAGGGCATAAGTAAAACGTCCTGTGCAAACTGCCTCATAGCCCTATCCCTGTATTCCGTCTCCTACAGGCTTTTGAGGGGAGATCTATGACTGGCATACAGGGCATTGTCAAACCCAATTCTGATGGACCTCCTGCATACCCACAAAACAAACCGCACCAGAACTACCCATTCTAAAGACTTGCACCTTGCCTGTGATGTAAACAGGACCTGCTGGAGAGATAGGTATGTATCCCAGAGACCACCCAGTCTATGGAACAGGTTTACCCATCCACGTAAAGCAGAGTTCCTCCCTAACCCAATTCAAGTGCAACTTGCACAACTGGATGGGAAACCGAAACTTCATCCCTGGTTTGGCACTATGTCTCTAATGGGCACAGGCAACCTGTAAATGGTTCATCTTCCAGTCCATGCTTACACTTATCAAGGGTATCGGAACTTGTCACAGATTTGGGAAGCATGCCTAGGCTTAAAAAGGCCCTTGTGGTCGTTCGCCTAAAACACCTATGATTCTGATGTGATGGTATATTAGGCCTGAGAGTGCAGGGATAAGCACCCCTTCCCCTGAATGCCTCCACAGTATGGCAGTCAAGCAATCCTTCAGGAGTGCTGGAAGGACTTCACATAAAAGGAAACAAAAATCCCTGATTGTGTGATCTAACTTTGCCCCTTGGGTAATGTCCACTTAAACTGCTCCCCCCTCTGTCTTGGCAGGACCTGTCTCTGCAGGATCATCCTGGTTGAACTCTTAACACTTCCTCAGCAACATCATCTTGCCACCTCTGATTCCTGGAAAAAAAGTTTCTCCAAGGGGTGGAGAAGCTGACTTCAACGGCAGGAGTTTTACCATTCTGTTCACTCCTGGTGAGAGTTTCCTTAACCTCTAGCCCAGAGAGTGTGCATCCAAAAGGGGCATTAAGGAAGTCTTGAAACCTTCTGCAAAATCACACAGACTCATCCAGGTGTGTCAGTGGATAGCTATGCCAGTATCTGCTACTCTAGCCAAACCATCAGTTGCGTTACAAAACAAACTAATAGATCAAATGGATAGACTGTCAAGTTGACAAAGTACAGTTTTGTACCTACCATAAATGTAGATGTCCGAACAGGATAGCATCTGCAGTCATAACAAATGGGTTGTCCTGTCATCAGGCAGCCCTTCGGTCGGCCGGATTCCAAAGTCTGGGTCCGGCTTCGGCTGATGTCGCACTTCACCCGACGTCATCTCTGCTGGTCTTCGGGTATAAAGGCATCAGCCGACGCCATTTTCCTCAGAATTTCTTGCCCCAGATGCCAGTTGCCCTCTTGGTAAGCTAAATTTTGGATAAATGCCAATGTTTCCAAAAAAGTAGAAGGCAAACACAAAAAATAACAATGTATGTACATATATACAAACAAATACACCATAAAAGACTCCCCCCCAGCTAGCTATTAGGAGGGTAGATACCCTAGGAGTACCACAGAGGGGAAGGAGGGTGGGTAATCCTGACTGCAGATGCTATCCTGTTCGGACATCTACATTTATGGTAGGTACAAAACTGTACTATGTCCTTCAAGGATGCATCTGCAGTCATAACAAATGGGTAGAATACCATAGCCAAACTAGGGGAGGAGGAGGAAGAATTATGGTGTAGTTAGGATCCCTTGCAGTACAGCAGTGGCAAACCCTGCTCGGGATCTAGAGTATAGAGCTAAATTATAATGCTTGGCAAATGTATGCACGGAGGTCCAAGTAGCCGCCTCAATAATGTCCTTGGTTGCCACTCCTCGTAAGAAAGCTGTGGTAGTGGCTGTAGCCCTTGTAGAATGAGGTCTTATGTTCTTTGGAATTGTTTTTCCGTGGTAGGAGTAACAGAATCTTATGCAATTTCCTATCCATTTGGAGATTGTCTGTTTGGAAATTGCTTTTCCTTCCCTTCCTGTTGCATAGGCTACTAAAAGCTGGTCAGTTTTTCTGTCACCTTTGGTTCTGTCCAGGTAGTAGCGTAACTGTCTATGTACATCCAAGGTATGCAGCAGTCTTTCCCCCCTGTTCTGTGGATTGGGAAAGAAGGTAGGTAGGTGGATTGCCTGGTTTAAAGACACTCTGGATACCACCTTAGGCATAAATGTAGGATTAGTTCTCATGGACACCCTATCTTGATGGAAGATTAGGAAGGGTTGTACTGCCATTAAGGCCTGTAGTTCGAAACCCTCCTTGCTGAAGTAATTGCCAGTAGGAAAGCAGTTTTCCATGATAGGTGTTGAAGATCTGCTGTTGCTGCTGGTTCAAATGGAGGGAGTGTCAATTTTTCTAGCACAAAGTTCAAGTCCCATGCTGGTAATGGTGGTTTCCTAGGAGGTTTTACATTCTTGATCCCTCTGAGGAACTGCCTGAGTAGAGGATGCGAAAAGACAGGTGGATCGAAGCTGTATTCTGCTGAAATAGCTGATGCATGTATCTTGATGGAGGAATAGGACAGGCCTGTATGTAGAAGCTCTGCCAAGTACTCCAGGATGTTAGCAATATCTATGTTAGACACATCTTTTCCTCTTTCAGTACTCCAAATGACAAATCTTTTCCATTTTCCTGCATAGTTCCTTCTTGTTGAAGGTCTGCGGGCTTCAAGGATAATGTCTTTAACCCTTTGGGATAGGTCTGGGTTAGTTGCTGCTATGTGATGTTCCAGGCAGTCAGTTGCAAGGTTTTTAGGTTTGGGTGCATGATGTTGTAGTTGTTCTGAGTTAACATCAAAGGCATCAGGGTATTGACCACATTCTCCCTGAGACATGCTCCTCAGCAATGGATACCAGTGTTGTCTTGGCCAATTCGAGCTATCAGGATTATCCTTGGCGTTCCTCTTTGATTTTCAGTAGTACCTTGTGCATCAAAGGAAGAGGTGGAAATGCATATGCTGTCAGGCCTTTCCAACTGAAGGATAGAGAGTCCACCTTCCATGCAAGTGAGTGGTATGTCCTTGTGCAGAATTTTTTGAGCTGGTGATTGAGTGGGGATGCGAATAGGTCTATTTGTGGCATTCCCCATTTCTTTGTGATGGCCTTGAAGATGTCCGGGTGTAGCATCCATTCGTGTGCATCCGAGGTGGTTCTGCTTAACATGTCTGCTAGGGTGTTTTCTTTTCCCGGCACAAATGTTGCCTGTAACTGGATGTTGTAGCTCAGAGCCATATTCCAAAGGTCCAGAGTCATTCTGCATAGGGGGTATGAATGAGTGCCTCCCTGTTTGTTGATGTACCACATGACTGTGGTGTTGTCTGTCCTTATCATTAAATGGCCTTCTTTGAGGAATGGTCTGAATTTCTGGATTGCTAGTTTTACTGCCAGCATTTCTTTTTGGTTTATGTGCAGGTGCAGCTGGTCTGGAGTCCACAATCCTTGTATGCATTTGTCCAACATGTGTGCCCCCCAGCCTAGGTCTGAGGCGTCCGTTGTGATGGTTTGGCTTGCTTGAAAGTTGTGGAAGGGCAAGCCTGGGTTTGACTGGCATGCTTGAGCCCACCATAGGAACTCCTGTTTCAGGCATGGGATTAGTGGGATTTCGGTTTCTAAGCTGTGCCTGTGTTGAGACCATAAATTCTTTAGGTACCACTGTAGCTTTCTCATATGCAGTCTGGCATGTGGGACCAAGATTATGCATGATGCCATGAAGCCCAAGGCCTGCAGTACTTTTCTTGCTGTTAGTTTGTTCTGCTTTGTTAATGCCAAGAAGTAAAGAGGGAGTTGTTTTGTTTTTCTGCAGTTAGGAATGCCATTTGTTTTGCTGTGTCCAATTCCGCACCCAAGAATGTTCTTGTTTGGGATGGTATCAGTCTTGACTTTTTAAATTGACTGTGTATCCCAGGGCTTGTAGTAAGCAAATGACTCTTTGTAAATCTGTTGTCAGCTTGCTTTTGTTGTCCGCTTGTAACAGGCAGTCGTCCAGGTATGGATAAATTTGGATTCCCTGTAGCCTGCAGTGAGCGATTACTGATGCCAGGCATTTTGTGAATACTCTGGGCGCAGTAGATAAGCCAAAGGGCAATGCTGAGAATTGATAATGCTCTGATCCTGCAAGAAATCGGAGGTATCTTCTGCAATTTGGTCGTATGGGGACATGCAGGTATGCCTCCTTGAGATCTAGAGTTACCAGCCAACACTCCTTGCCCAGCATGGGAAGAAGTTGCTGTAGGGTCAGCATTTTGAATTTTGGGACAATGATGTATGTGTTTAAGACGGACAGGTCGAGAATAGGTCTCCAACTTTTCTCTTTTCTTGGTACTAGGAAGAGTCTGGAGTAGAATCCTTTGCCCTGTTCTGTTATTGGTACACTTTCCACAGCTCTTATCTTTGTTAATTGTGCTATCTGCTTTAGAGCTTCTGTTTTTTGATTTGGAGGTAGGTTTGGCATTCCTCTTTTTACTGGTAAGGTGTGGAAGTGGAACCTGTAACCTTGGTCTATGGTTTGCAAAATCCACTTGTCCTTTGTGATATAGTGGCAATTTTTCAAAAATAAGGCTAACTTTCCGCCTAAAGGTGCTGTTATTTGCTCCCTGGTAGGCGGTGTCAGAGCCAAGTCACTGTGATTGTCCTGTTGCAGTGGCAGTGGTTGTGTCTGTGCCTCGGTTATTGCCTTGCCACTGTCGTCCTCTGTAGGCACCTCCTCTGGATTGATTTCTGCCTCTAGAGCGTCTATTCCTGCCTCTGAGATTTTGAGGAGTCTGGAAAGGACCAATTTTTGGCAGGCCAGTTCCTGCTAAACCTTGGGGCTGAACCTGTAAGAAATCCTTAACTGTTTGTACAGATTTTGCCTTCTCTTCCATTTTCTTCATTACTTGCTGAGCAGGTGTACCAAATAGACTGGCCTTATCCATAGGAGCATCTAACAGCTTTGCTTTAACATGATGCGGCAAGACCTGTTCTTTCAACCATGCATGCCTTCTTATCACTGTGCCAGTCATGGCTGATCTAAATGAAGCCTCCAGTGCATCATAGCCACATTTTAAAGAATGGTTACTAACCTGCTGAATGTTATTCACCATTTCTAAAACATATTTCTTATCTAAGGAGTCATCAGTGGACAGCTTCTTAGTTAACTGATCAAGCATAAACTCTTGGTATTGGATCATATGAAACTGACAGTTTAAAGCTCTAGCTGAGAGAGTAGCAGAGGTGTAAACTTTTTCCCCATCTCTAAGGACCTGGATTCCCTTTCAGAAGGAATAGGGTTTTTTGCTGAGGTCGAGGCTACTGCCTTAGGCCCCTGGGATATAGTCTCAGGATCTGCAAGTGGGGCCTTGTATAGGTGGTGATGAGTGTCTGGCACCCTGTAAAATCTATCTGGTTTGGCAGGGGCTGGAGGTAAAGTATCAGGAGCAGTGCAAACATCATTAAATGCATCATCCACAACAGGCAGTACTGGAGGTATAGCTAAGGGCCTATGTTGTGGTAAGTGCAGAAATGTCCTAAGCCTTTTTCTTGAATCTGAGAAATCTTGTCCCTGCCACTGGAATTGCTCTCTCATGGCATGTAAGGTTTCCCCAAAGGAAAATTCCTCTTGGAGAGGCAGATGGAATGGATTCTTCAGCATCGGAATCTTCATAAGTAGAAAAAGGAGCCTCTGGCTGATCTGTAATGTCTGAGTCATCCGAAGAATCAGAGGACACTGGCTCGGGGGGCTCTGCTCTAGGTCTCTTTTCTGGGGGCTGAGAGGCCCTGTCTGGGTGAGATTGGGATCCCCTAATTAAGGATATTAAATCCTCTGCCAGAGTAAGCATTTGTGAACTAGAAGTGGGCCTGTGTGAGGGGGGCTTAACAGGCACTGATTTAACAGTTTTGGCTGCTTTAGCCCTGGCAAAGGCCTTAATAGACATGGCTGCAGGAGGCCTAGCAGCACCACGTGCTGGGGTAGAGACATCCAAAGGAATGGTGTCTGATAAATCACTAGGAACCACAGTAGTAGACAAAACTTCTGAGGCCGATTCAACTAAGGTAGCAGGAGCCTCAGTAGAAGTCATGGATTCGCTGAAGATTGACCGTTTTCGGTTTCGCCGAAACCGAGACACTCATGCTTGCTTAACCGTGGTTTCGGCCGAAACCGGACCGCGAGTGTCTGTCTTTTCTTTGCGTTTTAACAATTTGGGTAGTCGGAGGATCCGGCGGCATAATGTACGCAAAATCTGAGCGAAAAACTGTTCAGCAAACTCCGACCGGCCTAAGCGTTCGTCGGTTGAAGGAAGCACAGGCGAACAGGCTGCTACGTCGTGGTCTGGGCCTAAGCAAGGCAGGCAGTAAGAGTGGAAATCTTTATGAGGTATTTGTTTCCCACAAGTTAAACAGTTATTGACTTTTTCTGACATCGGCTGAGGCAAGAAAGAGTCCCCAACGGGTCTTCGATGTAGTATTCGGTAGTAGTAATCTCTGGATCTGACCGACCGGCACTTGCGAACAGCTTCTGCTTCGGGTGCCGCGCGGCAAGAAAGACTGAGGAAAATGGCGTCGGCTGATGCCTTTATACCCGAAGACCAGCAGAGATGACGTCGGGTGAAGTGCGACATCAGCCGAAGCCGGACCCAGACTTTGGAATCCGGCCGACCGAAGGGCTGCCTGACGACAGGACAACCCATTTGTTATGACTGCAGATGCATCCTTGAAGGACATCTGCGACTTCACTTTTCTGGATGTCCATCTGTAGGTTACATGACAGGAACATGGTAAGATTTTAAGTTAAGTCCCTCTGGAAATATGCCTTGTGTGCTAGGTACTTCAATGCCATAAGTACAAAATTCATTGAAGCATATGCGAGTTTCCCAATTCTGTCCAATGCTCTTAAACTTGTTAGGAAGACAGACAGACTTACCCTCCTCAGAGTGTTGCTTTTTAGTGGCTGATGCCACAAAGTACAGTTTTGTACCTACCATAAATGTAGATGTTAGAGTGTAAACACTGCTGCAGTCATTACACTTGGGTTATCCTGCCGTCAGGCGGGTCCCCAGTCGGCCTGAGTTCCAAAGTCTTGGTCCGGCGTCAGTTGCTGTCGCCTCCTCCCAGGAGGTATACAAGATGCAGCAGACGCCATTTTCTTCAGTTTTTCTTGCCCCCGAATAGGTAGGCAATTCAAACTGCTAGTAAAGTATAAAAAAGAAAAGCAAACAACCACTTTCAGTTACCAGCAAATACTCCCCATAGGTAGTAAAGGGTAGAAGACCTAGGTACGTACCAGAAAGTAAGAGAAGGAGGGAGGGTAACCTGGACTGCACCAGTGTTTACACTCTAACATCTACATTTATGGTAGGAACAAAACTGCACTATGTTCATGTTACACTGCTGCAGTCATTACACTTGGGTGGAATGAAGTAGGGAGGCTGGTTCTATAAGGCATTAGGGGCAGCTATAAGGCCCTGCAGCACAGCAGTGGCGAAGCCAGCTCTGGATTTGGAGTATAAAGGCAAATATATTGCTTGGTGAGGGTATGCACAGAACTCCATGTTGCTGCTTCCAAAATATCCTTGGTAGGTACTCCTCTGAGGTAGGCAGTTGAAGTGGCTGTTGCCCTGGTGGACTGAGATCTAATGCTGCTAGGTACCAGTTTCCCATGGTGAGTTTGACAGAAACGTATACAAATGTCCTATCCATTTTGAAATAGTCTGTTTTGAAATGGCTTTTCCCTGTGCTCCTGCAGCATATGCTACCAATAACTGCTCAGATTTTCTGAAAGCTTTGGTTTTGTCCAAGTAGAAGTGTAACTGCCTGTGAATGTCCAAAGAATGTAGTAGCCTCTCCCCTTTGTTCTGTGGTTTTGGATAAAAAGTTGGCAAGTGAATAGTTTGGTTTAGAGCCACACTTGATACCACCTTTGGCATAAGCGTAGGATTAGTTCTTAAAGACACCCTGTCCTGGTGGAAAATGAGGAAAGGTTCCACTGCCATTAGTGCCTGTAATTCTGAAACAGAGCAGTTTTCCAAGAGATGCATTTTAATTCTGCTGTGTTAGCTGGCTCAAAAGGAGGTAAAGTTAATTTTTCCAAAACAAAGTAGAGGTCCCAAGTTGGGGTAAGTGCTCTATGGGGCGGTCTTATGTTTTTAGCCCCTCTGAGGTACTGTTTGAGCAAAGGATCAGAAAAAAAATGGTGGATCCGTGTTGTATGAGCAGAAATGGCTGAGGAGTGTATCTTGATGGATGAGAAAGAGAGGCCCTTGTCCAGCATCTCAGTTAAATATTGAAGTATCTGGGGAATGTTTGGGACAAGAGGGTCAAGGCTGTGCGCCTGGTTCCAGGCACAGAATCTCTTCCATTTATCCGAGTAGGCTTTCCTGGTGCTAGGCCTTCTGGCCTCCAGAATGACATCCATAACAGCTTTGGAGAGAGGCACTGCTTGCTTGACTAAGGAATTTTCCATGCAGCTAGGTTTAAGGTCTTTAGCTGGCTGTGAAGTATCTGATTGTTGTGCTGTGTCAGCAAATGTGGGATTTGAGGCAAAATCCAGGGAGGTTCTTGTGCCAAGTTCTTTAAAATTGGGTACCAGTGCTGGCGTGGTCAGTCTGGTGCAATCAGGATCATCTTTGGCTCTTCTTGCCTGGCTTTTATGAGTACCTTTGGAAGGAGAGGTAAAGGAGGGAAAGCGTATACTTGCAGGTTTTTCCAACTGAATGAGAGGGCATCCACTTTCCATGCTTGTGGATGGTAACTCCTTGTGCAGAATTTCTGTAGCTGGCAGTTCAATGGGGATGCAAACAGATCTATGTTCGGGCTCCACCATTTTTGTGTTATTCTGAATATTTGTGGATTCAATTCCCATTCGTGGGGATCCATGATGTTTCTGATTAGGTCGTCTGCCAGTGTGTTTCTCTCTCCTGGCAGGAATTGCTAGCAGATGAACTTGGTAGTCTAGAGTCATGTTCCACAAGGTCATGGCTCGTCTGCAGAGGGGGTAGGAGTGTGTGCCCCCTTGCTTGTTTATGTACCTTATAACCGTGGTGCTGTCTGTCTTTAGTAGTAGTTGTCCTGGATGCAGCAGGTCCTTGAAAGCTATAAGTGCATGCTGTACAGCTAGCATCTCTTTTTGATTGATGTGAAGATGCCTTTGCTCTGTGGACCACTCGCCCTGAATAAATTTTCCTGCCAGGTGTAATCCGATGCATCTGTTGTCAGTGTTTGCCTGGCTGTGGGTTGAGTAAAAGGGTGTCCCTTGTTGAGGTGACAAGCTTGAGCCCACCATCGAAACTCCTGTTGAAGGCAAGGAATTAGTGATATTACCGTTTCCAAACAGTAACAGAGTTGAGACCATACACTCTTTAGGTACCATTGTAGTTTCCTCATATGCAGTCTGGCATATGGAATTAGTATGCAAGATGCCATGTAGCCCAAGGCCTGCAGAATTTTTCTTGCAGGGAGTTGGGTCTTTGTTGCCATCAATTGAAAGTATTGAGTCAGTTGTCCCTGCTTGTCTGGCATGAGATAAGCCATCTGGGCCGTTGTGTTCAAGCTGGCACCCAGGAATATTATCTGTTGTGAGGGCACTAGTTTTGATTTCTTTTCATTTACTGTGTACCCCAGGCAACTTAACTTTTTTACGAACGCCAGATGCTTTAGAAGAATGTCCTTGCTCTCTGCTTGAATCAGGCAGTCGTCCAGATATGGATAAATTTGAATTCCTTTTTGCCTGCAAAATGCAATTACTGGTGCCAGGCACTTTGTGAAAACCCTGGGTGCAGTAGATAAGCCAAAGGGCAGTGCAGAGAATTGATAGTGCATTGAACCAGCTAGAAATCTGAGGCATCTTCTGCAGTTTTGTCTGATAGGGACATGCAGGTATGCGTCCTTGAGGTCCAAAGTCACGACCCAAGCTTTCTTTCCCAGCATGGGAAGAAGCTGCTGTAGTGTCAACATTTTGAATTTCGGAACATCCAGGCAAGTGTTTAGAGAAGAAAGATCCAGAATGGGTCTCCAGGCTTTGTCCTTTCTGGGAACCAGAGAGAGTCTTGTGTAAAATCCTTGTCCTTGCTCCTGTGGTGGTACCTTTTGAATAGCTCTCATGTCCGTGAGTGCTGTAATTTGTTTTTGAGCCTCTGCCCATTGATTTGGTGGCAGATTTGGCATTCCTTTTAACCTTGGCAGAGTGTGAAAGTGGAACCTGTAACCTTGAGATACAATATTGAGAACCCATTTGTCTTTGGTGATCATATGCCAACTGTGATAGAAAAGTGCCAGTTTTCCTCCAAAGGGGGCTGCCGAGAGAGTTGTTTGGCAGCTGTAGTGGGAAGTCATTGAGGCTGCTTTTTATAAGGTTGTGGCCTGTCTTCCCCTTCTTTCTGACCTGGTGTAACCCATTGTCGAGGCCTGTAAGGACCTTGTGCTTGACTTCTACCTCTTGGACGTCTGTATCTGCCCCTTTGAGGTCTGTCTGTGACTGGAAAGGACCAATTCTTTGTTGGCCAATTTCTGCTAAAACGAGGACGTTGAACCTGTAAGAAATCCTTCACCGCTTGCATAGATTTTTGCCTTATCCTCCATCTTCTTTAATACCTACTCTGCCTTAACTCCAGACACATCCCGCTGCAAAGGTGCATCCAATAATTTTGCCTTAACATGATCTGGTAACGTATGTTCTTTTAACCAAGCATGCCTTCTAATGACAGAGCCTGTAACTGCTGCTCTACAGGAGGCCTCTAAGGAATCAAACCCACATTGCAAAGTATGTTTTCCCACTTGTTCAGTTGCTTGCAATAAATCCTGCATTTCTTTAAAATTAGGAGGATCTGAATCTGGAAGCATCTTTTGTTTCAACTGAGACATCAAAAATTGCTGATATTTTAGCAAGTGAAACTGGCAATTTAAGGCTCTCATTGCTAAAGGTGTAGACGTATATACTTTCTTTCCCCATCTGTCTAATGGTAGATGATAGTGCTTTGTAAAGGTGTGCACTGAACTCCAAGTAGCAGCCTCTAAAATGTCTTTGGTTGGTACTCCCCTGAGGAAGGCTGCTGAAGTGGCTGCTGCTCTGGTTGAATGTGGCCTAATGCCCTTAGGCACTAGCTTGCCCTGCTGAGAATAGCAGAAACGAATGCAGTGGCCTATCCACTTTTAAACAGTCTGCTTTGAGATAGCCTTTCCTTGTGATCCTGCAGCATATGCCACTAGTAGTTGCTCAGTCTTTCTGAAAGCTTTGGTTCTGTTCAAATAGAAGCGTAGCTGTCTGTGTATGTCCAAAGAATGCAGAATTCTCTCCCCTTTATTCTGCAGGTATGGATAAAAAGTAGGCAGATAAATAGTTATATTATATTCTATATTATATAGTATATTATTAGACCTATTTTAGTACTGTATCCTAATTTTAAAATGGGAGGTACTTAGACCTCTGATAATTTCTGTATTAACCTGCAACATTGTATGTAAAAATGTTTTTTGCACGGAGCTCATCTCCCCGGGCCTCTACTGAAAATGGAAAAGTATCCAGTTAGACTAGCCCGGTCAACAAACGTAAAATAAATAGTTTGGTTAAGGGCCACAGTGGACACTACCTTAGGCACAAATGTCGGGTTGGCCTCAGAGAAACCCTGTCTGGATAAAAAATGATAAAAGGTTCCACAGCCATGAGTGCCTGTAGCTCAGACTAGTCTTGCAGAGGTTATTGCTAGGAGCAGAGCTGTTTTCCAAGATAAAAATTTTATATCAGCTGTAGCGGCTGGCTCAAAAGGGGGGCAGAGTGAGTTTTTCCAAAACATAATTGAGGTCCCATGCAGTTATTGGTGATCTTCTTGGAGGTCTTAAGTTTTTTAGCTCCTCTGAGGTATTGCCTTAAAGGATGAGAAAAAATTGGTGGCTCTATATTGTAATGAGCTAAAATGGCAGAGGCATGAATTTTAATTGACGAAAAGGATAGGCATTTGTCCAGCATCTCAGTTAAGTATTGTAATTTCAGAGTAATATTTGGTACTGCTGTGTCAATTCCTTGTGCCTGGTTCCAGGCACAGAATCTCTTCCATTTTCCAGCATAAGATTTTCTTGTACTAGGCCTCCTGGCTTCCAAAATGTCATCCATCACCACTTTAGTGAGGTGTGTTTTGTAGGACTACATTATCCGCCATGCTGCCAGATTTAAGGTCTTGAGTTTGCTGTGCAGGATCTGATTGTTTTGTTGGGACAGTAGATGAGGTATTTGGGGTAAAGTCCAGGCTGGGCATTGAGACAAGTTCCTCAGGACTGGATACCAGTACTGGCGGGGCCAGTCTGGGGCTATCAGTATCATTTTTGGTTTCTCTTGTCTGACCTTTATGAGTACCTTCGGGAGGAGAGGCAGTGGAGGAAAGGCATATACTGTTAAGTTTTCCAGCTGAAAGATAGGGCATCCACTTTCCATGCTTGTCTGTGATAAGTCCTTGTGCAGAATCTCTTTGGTTGGCAGTTGTGAGGAGAGGCAAATAGGTCTATGTCCGGGCATCCCCACTTCCTTGTTATTATGTTGAAGACTTGTGGATCCAATTTCCACTCGTGGGGATCCATGAGGTTTCTGCTTAGTTTGTCTGCCAGAGTATTTATCTTTCCTGGCAGGAATTGTGCATGCAGATGTACCTGGTAAGTCAATGCTATGCCCCACAAAGTCATAGCTAGTCTGCAGAGGGAGTAAGAATGAGTGCTTCCCTGCTTGCTTATATACCACATGACCGTGGTATTGTCTGTGTTTATCAGTAGTTGTCCCGGATGACGTAGATTCTTGAAGGCTGTCAGGGCATTCTGAACAGCTAGCATTTTTTTGATTGATATGTAGATGCATTTGGTTGGCGGACCATGTGCCTTGAATACATCTTCCTGCCATGTGGGCCCCCAAGGCATAATCTGATGCATCTGTTAATATCTGCCTGGCTGGGGGTAAGGTGAATGGCTGTCCCTTGTTCTGGTGACAGGCCTTCGCCCACCATCGAAACTCCTGTTGCAGGCAGGGAGAGAGAGTAATTGTTTCCAGGCTGTGGCAATGCTGAGTCCAAACACTTTTTAGGTACAACTGAAGTTTCCTCATATGCAGTCTTGCATATGGAATTAGTAGAATGCAGGATGCCATGAAGCCCAAAGCCTGCAGTATTTTTCTTGCAGATAACTGGGCCTTTGTTGCCAACAGTTTGAAATATGTAGTCAAGTTGTCTTTGTCTGGCATGAGATAAGCCATCTGGGCAGTTGTATTTAAGCTTGCACCCAGGAATTTTATCTCTTCAGAGGGTACTAGTTTTGATTTGTTTGTTGACTGTGTACCCTAGGCATGGTAGTAATCGCTTTACAAACACCAGATGCTGTAGTAGAATAACCTTGTTCTCTGCTTGTATGAGGCAGTCGTCCAAGTAAGGATATATCTGTATTCCTCTGTCTGCAGAATCCAATTACTGGTGCAGGCACTTTGCGAAGACCCTGGGCACAGTAGATAAGCCAAAGGGCAGTGCAGAGAATTGGTAGTGCATTGAGCCAGCTTTGAATCTGATGTATCTTCTGCATGTTTGTCTGATTGGGACAGGCAGGTATGCCGCTTTTAGGTCTAAAGTCACAAGCCAAGCCTTCTTCTCCAGCACAGGCAGGAGCGGCTGTAAAGTCAATATTTTGAATTTTGGTATATCCAGATATGTGTTTAGAATAGACAGGTCCAGTACTGGTCTCCAGGCTTTGTCCTTTCTGGGTACCAAGAACAGTCTTGAATAAAATCCTTGTCCCTGCTCTTGCTCTGGTACTTGTTGAATGGCCCTCATGTCCATGAGGGATGAGACTTGTTTTTGTGCCTCTGCCCATTGATTTTTTGGTAGGTCTGGCCAACCGTGTGCCCTTGGCAGGGTATGAAAGTGAAACTTGTAGCCCTGTGACACTGTCTAAAACCCATTTGTCCTGGGTTATGTGCCAATTATGAGAAAAAAGTGCTAGTTTTCCCCCAAAAGGGGCTGCCAGAAGATAAGTGCTTGGCACAGGCAGGGGGAAGTCATTGGGACTGTTTCCTGTAAGGCTGTGATTTGTCTTAACTTTTGGAGGTAGAAGCACCCCATTGTTTAGACCTGTATGAACCTTGGGGCTGGGATATGCCTCTTGGGCGTCTGTATCTGCTCCTTTGTGGTCTGTCTGACACTGGAAAGGACCAATTCTTTGTAGGCCAGTGTCTGCTAAATCTTGGAGGCTGTACCTGTAAGAAATCCTTGACTGTTTGCATAGATTTAGCTTTGTCCTCCATTTACCTTAACACTTCTTCTGCTTTAACACCAAACTAAGTATCATGCTGTAATGGAGCATCTATTAGTTTTGCTTTAACATGATCTGGTAAATTTTGTTCCTTTAACCAAGCATGACAGAACCCGTGACAGCGACCCTGCAGGAGGCCAATCAAAACCACATTGCAAAATATGCTTTCCCACTTGCTCAGCTGCATGCAATAAATCCTGCATTTCTTTGTTTTCTGCACATTCAGAATTTAACATTTTCTGTTTAAGCAGTGACATAACATATTGCTGATATTTTAGCATATGAAACTGGCAATTTAAAGCCCTTATAGCCAAAGTAGCAGAAGTGTAAATCTTTTTCCCCCATCTGTCCAGAGCCCTAGAATCCCTGTCGGAGGGTGTAGGGTTTTTTTGCATTGGAAGCCTTGACCCCTTTGGGGCCCTGAGAAATAGTTTCAGGGTCAGCAGCAGGGTTTTTGAAAAGGAATTTATGAGAGTCAGGGACCCTGTAGTACCTGTCCGGCTTAACACGAGCTGGAGGTAAGGAGTCAGGGGTCAGACTGGACTCTGAAAATACATCTACAATGTCTAACACAGGTAGAATAGCTAGGGGCCTGTGTTGTGGGAGTAAAAGGAAGTCTCTGAGCCTTTTCTTAGACTCTGAATAATCTTTGCTCTCCCAGTGGAAATGTTCCTTCATGATATGCAAGGTTTCCCCAAAAGAGTAATCCTCGGAAGGAGAGGCTGAAGGGATAGATTCTTCAGCATCAGAGTCCTCATAGGGAGGAAGAGAGTATTCCTGATCAGAAGAGGAATCAGAAGAAATGGAAACCTGATTTGAAGATTCATATTCTGTCTTTTGCCTAGGCCTTTTATCAGGAGGGGGATGGGAACCCCTGATCAAAGTAATTAAGTCTTCAGCCATTTTGAGCATCTGATTTTTGGGCATGCAGGCCTGACCATGAGGCTGTTGCACTTGTTTCTTTGTCTTTAAAGGTGCTTTTGTCTTTGCCTTTGTAGCTGGAGTCACTTTAATGAATAACTGAGTAGGTCTGACAACACCCTCAGAAGCAGATGCCTGCTCAGCGGCTCCGGACCAATCTGAGGGAATTGTTTCCGAAGGTCCAATACCTTGAGCTTCCCGCAGCCTAGTCAACTCCACGTGGGAGTCTGTAGTGGCCTGCAAGCCCAAAGTAGCGGGTGTCAGGGGCTGCTAAGGCGCCTCACTGAGGACCAGCGAACTGGCGACTGGCTTAGAGAAAGCCATGTCTGTTTTTGACCTTGGATGCCTGTCCTTTTCTTTTTCTTAGTGTTTCTTGTGAATTCCGGTAGTCGGATGGCTATCCGATGGCATAGTGTAATTAAATCTTCTGCCAAAGTAGTGAAATGCAAAATCGTACAGACGCTTAATAGTGCGTTGGTTAAATCTAGCACAAAACAGACAGCTAGCAATGTTGTGGTCAGGGCCTAGGCAAGGAATACAGTAAGAGTGAGTGTCCTTATGAGGTATTTGCTTCCCACAAGAAATGCAATTAACTTTTTCTGACATCGGTCTGGAGCAAGAAAAAAAGTCATCCCCAACAGGGTACTTAGCTTTTAATGAAGACTTCAGATCTGAAATTCGAACACGAAAATCTCAGGAGTCGGCCGACCGGCACTTGCTAACTGCTTCTGCTTCGGGCACCGTGCAGCAAGAAAGACTGAAGAAAATGGCGGCTGCATCTTTTACACCCCTGGTGCACTGACGTCAGGGAAGAGACGACAGCAACCGATGCTGGACCTAGACTTTGGAATTCAGGCCGACTAAGGGTAGCCTGCCTGCCAGCAGGATAACCCCAAGTGTAATGACTGCAACAATGAAACACGAAGATCATCCAGAGAGTGAAGTACTCTTTCACTGTCCTCCTGTAGGTTAGGGAAGAAGGAAGGTAGGTGGATGGCCTGATTGAGGGACAGGTCATTTACCACCTTTGGAATGAGGGAAGGGTTAGTTCTAAAAGTAACTCTGTCATTGTGGAAAAAATAGGAAAGGAAGAATAGCCATAAGGGCGTGTAGCTCTGATACTCTTCTGGCTGAGGTCAAGGCTACTAGTAGCACAGTTATCCAAGTACACTGTTTTAGGGAGGCTTTGTCTGCTGGCTCAAATGGAAGCATGAGCTTTTCCAGGACACAATTAAGATCCCATGGTAGGGGAGATGGGTTCCTAGGGGCTCTGAGGTGACATATCCCTTTGAGGAAAAGCTTAGCTGGGAGTTTGGATGCTAGAGGCAGATCCAGAGGGTGGCATGCGGAGATTGCAGAAAAGTGAGCTTTAATGGAAGAATAAGCCAAACCTGTCTGCAGTACCTCACAGGTAAGACAGGACTAGAGGGGTCTCGCTTGCAAGTAGGTCCAACTGTCTTTTATGACACCATATAGACAAAGTACAGTTGTGTGCATTTACCATAAATGTAGATGTTAGAGTGTCTTCACTGATGCAGTCATTACATTTGGGTAATCTGCTGGCAGGTTGCCCTCAGTCGGCCTGATTAATAGTCTTGGGTCCTGCATCGGTTGCTGTCCCTTCTTTCATGAAGTCAGGTAGTCAGGGGTATATAAAACATGCAGCCAACACCATTTTATCAGGTTTTCTTGCCCCAGATGCCAGGTGCCCCCCTAATGGGGAGCAAATAAACAAAAACACAAAGATATACCTCCAACAAAAAGCAAATGCACCAAAAAGGCTTTTAAGCATAGTAAAGGAAAGGAGAGGTATAGTCAGAAAAAAACTAGGGGGCTGGAGAGAGGGTAACCAGGACTGCAACAGTGAATACACCAACATCTACATTTATGGTAAGTGTACACAGCTGTACTATGTTCTTCGTGTTTCACTGTTGCAGTCATTACATTTGGGTAGATTCCCAAAGCTATGGTTGGGAGGTGGAGTTTATAGAGCATTAGGGCCAGCTATAAGGCCCTGCAAGCCAGCAATGGCAAAGCCAGATCTGGATTTAGAGAAAATTGGTAAATGAGTGTTTGGTGAAAGTATGTACAGAACTCCAGGTAGCAGCTTCTAGGATATCCCTGCCAGGAACACCTCTGAGAAAGGCTGCAGAAGTAGATACAGCCCTGGTGGACTGATGTGATCCCCTGGGGGGTAGGTCTTCCATAGTGCTTATAGCAGAAATGAATGCAATGGCTTATCCATTTAGAAATGGTTTGTTTTGAAATAGCCTTGCCCTCTCTGACTCTGCAGCAAATGCTACCAGCAATTGTTCAGATTTTCTTCGAGATTTAGTAGTGTCCAAGTAGAATCTTAGTTGTCTGTGCATATCTAAGGAATGCAGAATCTGTTCTCCTTTGTTCTGTGGATAGGGGAAAAAGGTTGGCAAATTAATGGACTGATTAAGAGCAACACTGGAAACCACATTGGGCATGAAGGATGGATTGGTCCTCAGAGATAACCTGTCCGCATGAAAGATAATGAAAGGCTCCACTGCCATAAGCGCCTGTAATTCAGACATCCATCTAGCTGAAGTGATTGCTAAAATGAGGGCTGTTTTCCAAGAATGAAATTTTCAGTCTGCAGTAACAGCTGGCTTGAAAGGAGGCAGTGAGTTTCTCCAAGACAAAGTTAAGGTAAGCAGGGGTAGAAGCTCTCCTGGGTGGTCTCAAGTCTTTTCCCCCTCTGCGATACTGTTTGAGCAGTGGATGAGAGAAGAGGGGTGGTTCTGTGTTATAGTAAGCAGGAATAGCTGAGGCGTGGATTTTAATGGAGGAAAAAGACAGGCCCTTGTGAAGCATCGCAGTTAAGTATTGCAAAATCTGAGGTAAATTGGGCGCTGCTGTGCTCATCCCTAAAGACTGGTTCCAAGCACAGAATCTTTTCCATTTGTCAGCATAAGATTTTCTAGTACTAAGTCTCCTTGCCTCCAAGATGACATCCATCACAGGTTTGCTGAGGGATGATGAGGGTAAATTTAAGTGATTAGCTATGCTGCAAGGTTCAATGTTGGAAGCCGAGGGTGCAGAATTTGGATCTCCTGCCGAGACAGCAGGGAAGGGGTCTGAGGCAGGTGCCATGGAGACATTTGCAACACACTGTGCAGGAGGGGGTACCAGTGTTGGCACAGTCTGGAACAATCAAAATCATCCTTGGTTTGTCCTGTTTGACTTTTAGCAGAACTTTGGAGAGCAGAGGCAGAGGGGTAAAGGCATAGACTGACAAGGTTTTCCAGCTGAAGGACAGAGCATCCACTTTCCAGGCTTGTTTGTGGGGAGTCTTGTGCAAAACTTGTCCAACTGGTAATTCTGGGGGGGGGATGGACAAATAGATCTATGTCTGGGCTCCCCCATTCGCTTATCAACATGTTGAAAATCCGTGGTTCCAGTTTCCACTCATGTGGGTCCATGAGATTTCTGCTTAGTCTGTCTGCCAGTGTATTCAATTTTCCTGGCAGGAATTGAGCTTGTAGATGCACTTGGTAGCTCAAGGCTGTGTTCCATAATGCCATGGCTAGTCTGTAGAGGGGGTAGGAATGTGTACCCCCCCCCCGCTTGTTTATGTACCACATAATCGTGGTGTTGTCAGTCTTTATTATTAGTTGTCCTGGAAGACTGTAGTCCTTGAAGGCTGTCGGGGCATTCTGTACAGCTAACATTTCTTTTTGATTGATATGTAGGTGCATTTGATTTGGGTTCCATTTGCCCTGAATGCACTTCCCTGCCAGGTGAGCCCCCAATGCATAGTCTGATGTATCTGTAGTTAGGGTTTGGGCGGCAGGGCGTAATGTGAAAGGTAGTCCCTTGTTTTGGTGGCAGGCTTCTGCCCACCATTGGAACTCTATAGGTGTAGGCACGGTACGATAGGAATCATTGTTTCCAGGCTGTGACCATGTTGAATCCATAGACTTTTTAGATACCAGTGTAGTTTCCTCATATGCACTCTTGCAAATGGAATTACAAGAATGCAGCAGGCCATGAACCCCAAGGCTTGCAGTATTTGTCTTGCAGATAGCAGGGTTTTTGTGGCCACTTGTTTGAAGTTAGTTACCAAATTAATTTGCTTCTCTGGTGTGAGAAACGCCATCTGGGCAGTTGTATTCAAGCTTGCATCCAGGAATGTAATCTGTTGACAGGGTACCATTTGTAATTTCTTTTTGTTTATGTTGTACCCCAGACAAGTTAGAACCCTTTTTACAAATGCCATATTTAGAAGTATGCCCTAGTTTTCTGCCTGAATTAGACAATCGTCCAGGTATGGGTATATATGAATATTTCTTTGCATGCAAAATTGAATAACTGAAGCCAGGCACTTTGTGAATACCCTGGGAGCAGTAGACAAGTCAAAGGGCAGTGCAGAGAACGGATAATGCAAGTAGCCTGCTTTGAGTGTAGGTATCTTCTGCAAGATTCCCTGATTGGGATGTGCAAGTATGTTTCTTTTAAATCTAGAGTTGCCAACCAGGTGTCTTTGCCTAGCATAGGAAGTAACTGGTGATGAGTCAGCATCTTGAATTTTGGAATCTCCAGAAAGGTGTTTAGAGTAGACGGGTCCAGGACTAGACGCCATGCTTTGTCTTTTCTGGGTACCAGTAAAAGCCTGGAATAGAAACTTTGTCCGTTTTCCTATCCTGGTACCATTTGAATAGCCCCCATGTTTTAGAGACCCTGCCCACTGATTTGGGGGTAGGCCTGGCCACCCATTTGGTGTTGGCAACGTGTGGAAATGAAATCTGAATCCCTGGGACACTATTTAAAAGCCATTTGTCCTGGGTTATGAGCTCCCAGTTCTTTGCATGAAGAGCAATCTTTCCCCCAAAGGGGTGGTTAAAAGATAAGTGATTGGTAATTTTAAAAGCAAGTCATTGAGACTGTTTACTATAGGGGGGTGTCTTGTTATTTCCAGATTTGGAAGTGGAGGCCACCCACTGTTTAGTTCTGAGAGTTCCCTGGGACTGAAACCTGGGGTTTTTGCTGTGCCTGGGTTTGGATTGACAGGATCTGGAAGAGGCTGGAAAGGACCAATTCTTAGTAGGCCAGTGCCTACTAAATCTTGGAGGTTGCACTTATAAGAAATCTTTCAGTTTGCATACATTTAGCTTTATCTTCCATTTTTTTTTAGAACTTCTTCAGCCTTATTGCCAAACAGGCGGTCCTGATTTAAAGGAGCATCCAACAATTTAGCTTTAACATGATTAAAGATTGCTCCTTAAGCCAGGCATGCCTTCCAAGCACAGACCCAGTAACAGCAGCCCTGCAGGAGGCCTCAAGAATCAAAACCACACTGCAATGTACGTTTTCCAACTTGTTCAGCTGAATGCATTAAATTCTGTAAATCTATTTTTCACACAGTCAGGAATCAACATCATTTTCTGTTTAAGCAGTCCAATAATATGCTGTTGATATTTTAGCATATGAAACTGGCAGTTTAAAGCTCTGATCGCCAAGGTTGCAGAAGTATAAACCTTTTTACCCCATCTATCCAGCTCCCTGGAGTCTCTATTAGAAGGGATAGGATTTTTGTCAGTAGAAGCTTTAATGCCCTTGGGTCCCTGAGAAATGGTTTCTGGATCTGCAACAGGATTTTTGAAAAGGAACTTGTGGGACTCAGGAACCCTGTAGTATCTATCAGGTTTACTAGGAGCCGGAGGCAGGGAATTAGGGGCCAAACTGGATTCAGAGAACAGATCAACAATGTCAGTACAGGAGGTATACCCAAAGGCCTATGCTGAGGTAGAAGGAAATCCGTAAAGTCTCTTTTCTGAATCAGAAAATTCCTGGCTTTCCCAGTGGAAATGCTCACTTAAAGTATGTAAAGTTTCCCCAAAAGAAAAATCCTCTGGAGGGGAAGCAGAGGGAATGCAATCCTCTGCATCAGAATCCTCATAAGTAGGTATGGACAAATCCAGGTCATTAGAAGAGTCAGAAGAAACAGAATCCTGATGAGAAGATTCTTAAGCAAGCTCAGCCCTAGGCCTCAGAGGGGGGGGGGGGGGGGTTGACTACCCGATTAGAGTTATTAGATCTTCAGCCATTTTTATCATTTGTTTATTAGGCATAGGGGCCTGAGCATGTGGACTGGGTGTCGATTTTTTAGACATGGATCGAGATTTAGGCCTTAGTAACGAAGGTGTCATTTTAATATGCAAGTCTGTAGGCCAGAATGCACGCTCAGAAGCCGGTGCCTGCAGAGCGGCTCTGGACCCATCCAAGGTAGAAAAGTACAGTTTTGTACCTACCATAAATGTAGATGTTCGAAGATCCACATTGCTGAAAGTCCTTACATATGGGTAGTCCGCTGTCCTCGGTCGGCCCGAATACCAAAGTATAAGGCTGACGTCGGTCAAGGCGCTTAGAACTGACATCAGAACGTCAGGGTACAAAAGCGCATGACCGACGTCATATCCTCAGTCTTTTCTTGCCCCAGATGTCAGAAGGCCCTAAAAAGAAAGGCCAAAACCAAAAGACAGCAAAAAACCAATTAACCACCCCTGCACTAATCCTATTTACAATATTTACAATATTCACAACCCAAACCACACAACCGCCTCTAACTACAGAGGGAAGGAGGAGGGTAAATTGACTGCAGCAATGTGGATCTTGAACATCTACATTTATGGTAGGTACAAAACTGTACTATGTTCTTCATCTCACATTGCTGCAGTCCTTACATATGGGTAGAATCCCAAAGCAGAGGTAAGGGAGGATGGCAAAACTACAAAGCATTAGGAGCTGCCAAAATGCCCTGTAAAATTGCAGTGGCAAAACCAGCCCTAGATTTACAGTAAAGTGGAAGGTGGTAATGCTTAGAGAAAGTATGCACTGAACTCCAAGTAGCTGCCTCCAAAATATCTTTAGTTGCCACCCCGCTTAAAAAAGCTGTAGAAGTGGCAGTAGCCCTAGTGGAATGAGGCCTAATCCCAGCTGGAATCTCCTTACCATGATGGGAATAACAGAAAGCAATACAAAACCCAATCCACTTAGAAATAGTTTGTTTTGAAACAGGCTTGCCCTGAGAACCCAAAGCAAAAGAAACAAATAACTGCTGAGACTGCCTGAACCCTTTAGTTCTGCTCAAATAATATCGCAACTGCCTGTGTATATCCAAAGTGTGCAAAATCTTTTCCCCTTTATTTTGGAGGTTTGCATAAAAAGTAGGCAAATGAATAGTTTGGTTTAAAGCCACACTAGAAACCACTTTAGGCATAAAGGAAGGATTAGTACGCAAAGATACCCTATCCTTATGGAAAATTAAGAAAGGCTCAACCGCCATAAGGGCCTGTAATTCAGAAACCCTTCTTGCAGAGGTAATGGCCAACAAAAAAGCAGTCTTCCATGATAAATATTTCAACTCGGCAGTAGCTGCAGGCTCAAAAGGTTGTAGAGTGAGTTTCTCCAACACAAAATTGAGATCCCAAGCAGGAGTAGGAGCTCTACGTGGGGGTCTTGTATTCTTTGCCCCTCTAAGGAACTGCTTAAACAAAGGATGAGAAAACAATGGTGGGTCACAGTCATAGTGAGCAGAAATTGCTGCAGCATGAACCTTAATAGAGAAGGACAAACCTTTGTCCAGTAACTCAGTAAGATATTGAAGAGCCACACTTAAATTAGGCTTAGAAACATCAAATTCCTTTGCTGTACTCCAAAATAAAAACCTCCTCCATTTATCTGCGTACACTTTCCTTGTACTAGGCCTTCTGGCCTCCAAAATAACATTCAAAACTTGCTGTGGAAGCTGAGACCCTCCAGGGTTTAAAACAGAATATGCCAGGCTGTTAGATGTAGAGAGTGAAGTTTGACATTGAGTAAATGACTGTTCTACTGAGACAGCAGGTGTGGAATCGAAGGCAAAGGCCATGGAGGCTCCTGTACCAGATTTCTCAGTAATGGGTACCAGTGCTGTCGAGGCCAATCTGGAGCTATTAAAATCATCTTTGGCTTGTCCTGTCTGACCTTCAGGAGTACCTTTGGGAGGAGAGGCAGAGGTGGAAAGGCATACACATGAAGATTGCTCCAATTGAATGAGAGAGCATCCACTTTCCAAGCTGTGGGATGAAACCTTTTTGTGCAAAACTTTGGCAGCTGGTAGTTTAGTGGAGAAGCGAACAGATCTATGTCTGGAGTTCCCCATAACACTGTCAATTTCTGAAATACATGAGGATCCAATTTCCACTCGTGGGGATCCATAATTTGTCTGCTCAACACATCTGCTAAGGAGTTCTGTGCTCCCGGCAGAAACCTTGCCTGAAGATTTAGCTGTAAACTGAGAGCAGTCTCCCACAAAATCATTGCTCGTCTGCATAGAGGATAAGAATGCGTTCCCCCTTGCTTGTTGATGTACCACATGACAGTTGTGTTGTCTGTTAGAACCAACACCTGCCCTGGAAGAAGTAAATCCATGAAAGCTATTAATGCAAATTGGACTGCCAACATCTCCTTCAAGTTGATATGTAGATGTTGAAGTCTGGCAGGCCACGTGTCTTGTACCCACTTTCCATTTAGATGAGCTCCCCAAGCTTTGTCTGAGGCATCTGTCGTTAGAATCTGACTCGCCTCTGGCCGGGTCACAGAGAGTCCCTTGTTTAGGTGACATTCCTGAGCCCACCACAAAAATTCCTTTTGAATGCAAGGTATTATCTGAATGACAGTGTCCATATCTTGGCAGTGCTGTGTCCATACATTTTTGAGATACCATTGTAGCTTCCTCATATGCAGTTTGGCATTGGGAAGTACCAGAATACAAGATGCCATGAACCCCAAGGCTTGAAGGACTGTCCTTGCAGTCAGCCTGGACTGATGAGACAATTGATGGAAGTAAAGAGAAAGATTCTTTTGTTTGTCCGGGGTCAAAAGGCCATCTGGGATGCTGTATTCAGTCTCACACCCAGAAAGTACATGTCCTGAGAGGGTACTAGACTGGACTTTATTTCGTTCACAGAATACCCCAGGCATCTTAGCACTGCTATCACATACTGTAAATGATGAAGAAGTTCGCCCTTTCCTTGGGCCAGAATCAGGCAATCGTCCAAATAAGGATAGATCTGTATTCCTCTTAGCCTGAAGAAAGCTATCACTGGAGCCAGAACCTTCGTGAATACTCTGGGCGCAGTAGATAAGCCAAAGGGCAATGCAGAGAACTGATGATGAGAAGTCCCAGCCCGAAAACGCAGATACTTTCTGCAACTGAGCCTGATAGGAACATGAAGGTAAGCCTCCTTGAGATCCAGAGTCACCATCCAGTGATCTTTGCCCAGCAGAGGTAAAAGCTGTTGTAACGTCAACATTTTGAACTTGGGAATGTCTAGATATGTGTTGAGGATAGATAAATCCAAGATTGGTCTCCACGTGTTCCCTTTTTTTGGTACTAGGAACAGGCGAGAATAAAATCCTAGGCCCACTTCTGGCAGAGGGACCGGTTGTATGGCCCCTATTTGAAGTAGCAGAGAAATTTGTTTGTGAGCCTCTAGTCTTTGCTGAGGAGGAACGTCCGGCATGCCTTTGAAAGGAGGCAAGGTATGGAAATAAAACTTGTAACCTCTGTGTATGATATCCAATACCCATTTGTCTTGGGTAATCAAATTCCAATTTTCCTTGAAGAGTGCCAACCTTCCTCCCAAAGGAGCTGCCAGGCAAGAAGGGTCTGGCAGCTGAAAAGGTAGGTCATTGGGCCTGTTTACGAAAGGACTGGCCCCTGCCCTCACCCGAAGATTGTGCAGGAGAACTCCCTGTTCTAGGTCTGAAAGAACTCTGAGCTCTGCCCCTACCACGTCTAGATCTACCCCTAGACTGAGAATCATAAGAAGGATACGTCCACCCCTTAAGCAGGCCAATTCCTACTAAACTTTGGAGGCTGCACTTGCAAAAAAATCTTTAACAGCCTGCATGGACTTAGCCTTGTCTTCCATTTTCTTCAAGACTGACTCCACAGGTGAACCAAACAACACATCAGACTGTAAAGGAGCATCCAAAATCCTTGTCTTAACATGGTCAGATAAAGTCTGATCCCTCAGCCATGCGTGCCTGCGAAGAACTGAACCAGTGGCAGCCACTCTAGACGAGGCCTGTACAGCATCAAAACCACATTGTAAAGAAAGCTTACCCACCTGCTCTGAAACATGCACCAAATCTTGTAATTCTTTACACTCAATGCCTTCCGCCAGAGCATCCACCTTAAACTTCAATTGAGAAAGAAGATAGTTTTGATATTTCAACATATGAAACTGGCAATTCAAAGCCCTCATAGCTAGGGTAGAAGATGTATAGACTTTCTTTCCCCATCTATCCAAAGCTCTGGCCTCTATCTGGAGGAACCAGATTTTTTACAACAGAGGCCTTGACACCCTTAGGTCCCTGACTAACAGTTTCTGGGTCCGCCCTAGGACTCTTATAAAGATATTTATGAGCCTCAGGCACCCTGTAATACCTATCCGGTTTAACAGGAGCAGGAGGCAGAGAATCAGGATTAAGTGAAGCCTCTGCAAACACATCTTCCACAACATCCAGAACAGGAGGTATAGCCAAGGGCCTATGCTGGGGCAAAAGCAAAAATTCCCTAAGCCTTTTCCTGGAATCAGAGAAGTCCTGACCTTCCCACTTAAAATGTTCCCTCATGGAATGAAGAGTCTCTGAAAAAGAAAAATCCTCTGGAGGAGAAGCAGGAGGAGTCGAATCATCTGCATCAGAATCAGAATAAGGAGAGAACTCCTGCAAGTCTTCAGCCGAAGACTCAGAAACATCCGAAGCCTGCTCAAAACTCCCCAACTCTGGCTCCACCCTAGGCCTCTTATCAGGAGGGGGCAAAGAACCTCTAATCAGAGTAATCAAATCTTCTGCCATTTTAAGCATGTGCTTCTTGGGCACAGACCCTGCTGCACTAGGAGTGACACCAACAGAAGCTAAACCTGGCCTGCTTCTGGAAGAAGCCTTGGAAACAGAAGGAGAGGGCCTAACCACCCTAGGAAGGGAGGGGAGTACAGTAACCTGAGAAGCCCCTTCAGCCTGACCTGCCTCCTGAGAGGCCACATCCTGCAATATCAAAGTCTCCCCCTGGGACTCCAGAGAAGCCTCCGTCGGAACCACCGGTTCCACTGACGCCTCTAAAGAACAGACGTCCGGAACGGACGACTCTTCTTGCCTGGGTTTAACTGCTTTGTCTTTGCGCTTCTTAGAAGCGGGCCGGAGAATCCGACGGCATATTATAATTGCACCGCTTCAAGACCAGCCTAGCACAATCTAACCTTCGCTTAATAGTGCGCTTATTGAATCTAGCACAAAAGCGACACCCAACAACGTCGTGCTCAGGCCCCAAACAAGGAATACACAAAGAATGATAATCCCTATGCGGTATCTGTTTCCCACAAGAAATACAGTTATTCACTTTTTCTGACATCCGGTAAAACACTGAGGCAAGAAAAAAACAAAATATTCCCCAACGGGGTACTTAGCCAACTTTGATTCGGTCTGAAACTCCGAACTCGAAAAATTTCAGAACGCCGAACGGCACTTGCAACGCTGCTTCTGCATCGGACCATGCAGCAAAAAAGACTGAGGATATGATGTCAGTCATGCGCTTTTGTACCCTGACGTTCTGATGTCAGTTCTAAGCGCCTTGACCGACGTCACCCTTATACTTTGGTATTCGGGCCGACCGAGGACAGCGGACTACCCATATGTAAGGACTGCAGCAATGTGAGATGAAGATCATCATCCGTGGGTTCCATAGTTGAAGTATCTCGCGGCATACCAGACTGCGAATAGGTCTCGGTAGAGGCCTGCAAATCAGAAGTAGTGGGTATCAGGGGCTGTGAAAAAACCTTACAGAGTACCGGCGAACTGGCTTAGAAGCGTCATCAGCAGTTTTGGACCTCGACAGCCTGTCTTTATCTTTGCATTTTTTCGGAACCCCGGCAGCCAGATGGCTAATCGACATTTCTGGATAATTAAACGGAGAACTGAAATGAGGCAAAAATGTACCGACGACAGACAGTGCGCTGATTAAATAAAGCACAAAACCGACAGTAAGGTACGTCGTGGTCAGGGCCTAGGCAAGGAATACAGTACGAATGAAAATCCTTATGAGGTATTTGCTTTCCACAAGTAATACAATTATTAACTTTTACTGACATCGATAAGGAGCAAGAAAAGGTTTCCCCAACTGGGTACTTAGCTTTAAGTTGAAGACTTCGGTTCTGAAGCTCGAAAACGATAATTTCAGGAGTTGGCCGACCAGCACTTGCTAACTGCTTCGGGCACAGAATGGCAAGAAAGACTGATAAAATGGCATTGGCTGCATGTTTTATACCCCTGATGACCTGACATCATCGAAAGGACAGCAACCGACGCAGGACCCAAGACTTTGTTAATCAGGCCAACTGAGGTCAACCTGCTAGCAGATTACCCAAATGTAATGACTGCAACAGTGAAACACGAAGAACATCCCTTTCCACTTTGAACATTAGGATTTTCTTGTATTTGGTTTCCTTGCCTCCTGCAGGACATTGAGCACGTCTTTGCTGCAAAGGTGTCTGAAGGGGATCAAAATCCTCTCAACCACAGGGTGAGGTGCAGTGACCACCACTGTGGGTGTATCTGGGATCCCTTGTGGTGTGTGAGAAAGTCCACTCTGGGGGGTAACTTGGGGTGATTGCCCTTGGACAACTGTAGAAGTAGGGGGAACCAGGGCTGTGTTGGCCAGTAAGGAGTCACCAACAAGATTTTTGGTCTGTCCTGTTGGCTTTTCAGCAATACTTTTTGGATGAGTGGGAGGGGGGGGGGTGCATATAGATATTTCCCCTTCCAGGAGAATTTGAAGGCATCTGTTGCCAGTGCCTGCGGGTGTGGTATCCTGGTGCAAGCCAGAAAGTTGCCTCTTAATGGAGGAGGCAAACAAGTCTATTTGAGGTGTACTCCACAGGTGGACCAGATCCAGGAAGGTAATCCCTGTGAAGCATCCATTCGTGGTTGTTTGTGATGGTTCTGCTCAGGTAGTCTGCCTGGGAGTTGTGGACAGAAGGGATGCAGACTACCTTCCGAGTCACTCCCTGTGAGGTGGCTAGTTCCCATACTAGAAAGGCTAGTCTGCAAAGTAGGTATGACGTGGTTCTTCCCTTTTTTTTTGAGATACCACAGGACTGTGGTGATGTCTGTGAAAATCTTCAAAGGGCCTTGCTGGAAGTAAGGTAGGAAGGCCCGAAGAGCCAGAATAATTGCCCTCATCTCCCGAACACTGACGTGTTCTACTTTGTGAGGCTATGGCCACAGGCTCTGCACCTTCGATGGCCAAGAGTTGCTCCCCAGCCCAAATCTGAGGCATCTGTGTGCATGACCTGTAGAGGTTGATCGAGTGGGAGACAGTACAGTTGTGTGCACTTACCATAAATGTAGACGGAGTGTATTCACTGTTGTAGTCTTCACTTGTGGGTTATCCCTGCTTGGTAGTCCTCGGCCAGCCCAAATACCAGAGTAAAGGATTTCCCTCCTGCATTGTTTGTCTGGTGTCTGAGACTGACGTCAGGGCTGTAAAATGAGGCAGCCGATACCATTACATCAGTTTTTCTTGCCCCCAATAGGTATGAGCCCCCAAGAAAGAAAAAAAAAGGGTGGGTGGGAGGGAATCAGGACTGCAACAGTGAATACACTCGAACATCTACATTTATGTTAAAGTGTACACAACTGTACTATGTTCTTTGTGTTTCACTGTTGCAGTGATCACTTGTGGGAAGATTCCCAAAGCTGAGAAATAGGGCGGAGGAAGGACGAGAAAGGCTTAAAGCAAGCACCATTTCAAGGAGATGCCAGCATGCCCTGCAGGACTGCAGATGCAAAGTCTGCCCCGATTTTGGAGAAGGTAGCCAGCTGGTAGTGCTTGGTGAATGTGTGAATGGATGTCTAGGTAGCAGCTTATAAAATATCCTTGATTGGAATCCCTCTCTCAAGAAGGCAGTGGAAGTAGAGGCTGCCCTAGAGGAAATGCGATCGGATAGATTTGTGAGGACCTTTTCCATGAAAGGAATAGCAGAAATGGATGAAATGTGAGATCCATTTAGAAATGGATCTGCTTAGAAATGGGTTTCCCCTCTGTTCCACGAGTGAGAAAGATCAGCAGCTAGTCAGATTTCCTGACTGACTTGGTCCTATCCAGGTAACATTGCAATTGTCTGTGCACATCTAGGGTATGCAAAATTCCTTCCCCTTTATTATGGGGGTTGGGAAAGGTAGGGAGATGGATGGCCTGGTTGAGGCTAACATCAGAGATCACCTTAGGCATAAAGGAGGGGATGGTCCTAAGAGACACAGTGTCAGCATGGACAACAATGAAGGGCTCAGTGGCCATAAGGGCCTGAAGCTCAAACTATCATGGCTGAGGTGATGGCCAGCAAGAAGGCAGTTTTCCAAGAAATGTACTTCAGGCCTGCTGAAGCAGCTGGCTCAAAAGGAGACTAAGTAAATTCTTCCTGGACAAAGTTTAGATCCCATACTGGAGCAGGTGGCCTAGGTGGTCTGATGTGGGCAACACCCTTATTTTTTTTATCTTTTATTTTTATTTTACATTTGTTGACCGAGCTATCTTAGCTGGATACATGTCCATTTTCAGTAGAGGCCCGGGGAGAAAAGCTCCACAATAAAAATGGGTTAGTAAAATCAAGTATGTTATACATTCAAATAAGAAATATTATACAAAGAAAAAAACTGGTTCATAAGTATTACTGGCAAAAATACTTTACAATACTGAGAAATCAGCAAGCCAAAAATTTTTTTGTTTTTTGGGAGAATATAAGGGTGAGAAAATAGAGAATAGAAAGTTTTAGTCAAGGTTTGTAAAGAACAGAGCTAATAAGAATTAAGCACAGGATTTAGCTGATTTTAGAAGGTTCAAACACTAATACTATACACTAACCTAGAAAAGGTTTGAGGGGGTGAAAAGGGTAGAGGGAATAATAGTTTAGTCAGGGTTAGTACAAGGACAGAGCCATTGAGACTTAAGCAGAGTTTTAGCTGCTTCTTGAAAGCGGGTAAAGAAATAATAGTGGTGAGTTCATGAGGGAGCTTGTTCCAGATAGATGCAATACAGTTGGCGAACAAACAGTCTCCAGCTTTGTTGTTGGATTTATAGGGTGCTGCTAGTAGCTTTGTAGCGAGCAAGGATGATAGATTTTTATAAGGAGTAATAAGGGTACTAAGTATTGTGGTGTTAGAAGGTTGACAGAAGATTTTGTGGGTGATGGTAAGTTGCTGTAGTCGTATTTGATTTTGTAGTTCCAGCCAACCTAGTTGTTTCAGATTACAGCAATGATGGGTTCTAAAAGGGGCTCCTGTGGCAAATCTTGTAATATTATTATAGGATACTGCTAATTTATTGAAATTAGCTTTTGATAAGTTTGTGAGAATCGGTGAGGCATAAAGAAGGGTAGAGAGTAAGTGTGTTTGAGCTAAAGTACTTCTGGCTAAGGTAGTTAGGAAGGGTTTGAGCCTATAGAGAGCTCCAAGTTTTCTATTGACTGACTTGATGGTTAAGTTAATATGGGCATCGAAGTTGAGATTATGGTCTATTGGGACACCTAAAAGTTTGGTAGTTGAGTCAGGGGATATTATTGTGCCATTGTTTGACATTATATCGAAAGTAAAGGTTAAAGATTTCTGTGATGGGGTAAAAAGTAATAATTTAGTCTTTTTGGGATTTAGTAAGAGGCCATGCTGATAGAACCAGTTTTCAGCTGCTGTGAAGACTTGTTGTTTAGTGGTCTGGAGTATTATTCGGGAGGATGCTGAACATATCAGAGTTGAGTCATCAGCATATTGTATACATATGGATTCAAGAAGGGACATATTTAGTTTGTTAATAAAAATAGAAAAGAGGAGAGGTCCCAGTATTGAGCCTTGTGGCACTCCAATTGTGATGGGAAGAAGAGATGATATTTGATTATCCCAAAGGACTGCTTGTTGTCTGTTATCTAGGTAGGATTTAAACCATTGGCTAGCTTGACTGTCCAAGGCAAATGATTTGAAGATGTTTAGTAAGAGGGAATGGTTGACCATATCAAAGGCCTTAGAGAGGTCTAAGAATAGTGCTGAGGACAGCAGGTTGTTCCGATGTTTATTAATATGGTCTGTGAATGACAAGAGTGCTGTAGTAGTGCTGTGATAGGGTCTAAAACCATGCTGGCAGTCTGCTAATAGGTTGTTTTTGAGAAGATGGTCAAGTAGTTGGCTATGTATGCATCTTTCCAAGATTTTAGCTAATGGAGAAAGTAAGGCTATGGGTCGAAAGTTAGCAAGCTCGATAGAATTACCACCCTTGTGAAGAGGAATGATATGAGAGACTTTCCAGAGGGTTGGAATAAAGCCTTCAGTTATGGTTCGATTAACTAAGATGGAGACTGGAAGGGCAATTGCTTTGGCCGCAATTTGAAGGTATTCAGCTGGGAGGAGATCAGCTGAGGGGGTACAAGGTTTGAGTTTTGTAAGAAGAGTAAAGATGAGATCAGTTGAAACTGGTTGCAGTGTGAAAGAGGGGGGATTTTTGTTGAGGCTATAAGGTGTTGGAGTGAACTGTGGAGATAAATTTGAAGCAAGAGAGGTGACGGTATCTGAGAAAAATTTGTTGAAAGTTTCAGCGATTTGGTTAGGTGTGCTATGAGTGAGGTTAGAAGGAGTGGGTGTTTCAGAGTTGCCTGGATGTAGTAATTGATTGATACTTGTCCAGAATTTTTGAGGATTTTGGCGTTGGGTATGTTGGAATTTACAATAATAATTTCTTTTATCAAGGAATACAAGTTTCTTTGTTGCATTCCTAAGTTGTTTAAAGGTTTGGTGGTCAGCTGGGTTTTTAGTACTACGCCATTTGGCCCAGGTTTTATTTCTATGCAACATTTTTTGTTTGGTTTCTTTTGTTAGCCAAGGAGCAGGCTTTGCTTTGGTTTTAATTAATCTAGTAGGGGCATGGAGGTTGAGTATTTAAAGGAATTTATTGTTAAAGTATGAGACTGCATAGTCTAGAAGCAAGTATTTTAGTGGAGACCAATTACATGCTTTGAGTTCTAATAGGAAGTTAGTTTGGTTGAAATTGCTTTTGTTCCTGGTAGTTCTAACTTGAGTATTATTGGAGATGGGGTTTTTGTTTTTGGTGATAAAAGTGATTAAATGGTCACTGATATTATCAGGTAGTGTGCCTGTAGTATAAATCATAGAGCTGTTATTGACTAGAATACAGTCAAGGATGCTTTGTTTGGAGCTGGTTTTGTTAATTCGAGTGGGGACAGTAATGGTTTGATTAAAGCCATAGAGGTTTATGTGAGAAGTGGGTTTTTGGGAGATGCAGGAATTCCAATCAATAAAGTCATCTAGAAGTATAGTTTCCTGAGGGAAGGAGTTTGAGAGCCAGTGCAGTAGGTTTTCAAGGGTATTAATATTGTTACCTGGGGGAATACAACAGCAAATGATATAAATGGATTTGTTAATGTTAATTTGTAGTTTGGTGATTAAGATTTCACTATTGTTTTGTAAGGGTGGTTTTGTATCTAGTAGGGTAACCAGTAGTTAAGTTTTGTATAGTATAGCAACACCTCCACCCTTTTTGGTGTGCCGGTCAAGTCTAAAGATGTTATATCCTGGAGGTAGTATATCATTATCCTTGGTATCTGTTTTTAGCCAAGTTTCAGTTAGACAAAGGATATCGAAGGAATATAGGTCAAGGAGGGCATGCATTTGTGTTGTTTTATTTAGGCTGCGAATATTTAGGTGGGCTATTTGGAGAGAGTTCTGATTGGGGCTATGAATTGTGGAATTAGTTTGATTTACTATGGGGAAGGTAGGTTGGTGATTCACTGGGCCAGGATTGGGATGAATGTCGCCATATAGGAATAAGAAGTTATGTACCTACCATAACGTTCCATGTTAGTTGTCTTCTCTTGCCTTCTTTCTTGCTTGATGGGTTCGGAGCCGATCCTCGGCTCCACTGCACTTGCTAAGCTCGAGAGTCACTTTTACCAGCTCGAGGCAGCCCCATATCCCATGATGCAAGGCGGTAAGTACCCAGATCTCGTTTGATGACAAAGGGCAATAGCACCAAGCATAAATACTTCCCAAAGGAAGAAAAAGCCTACGGGATGAAAGAAGGACCAGTTCTGAATGGTCTTCAGCATAACAATCTCTTGTAGAAAGGTCTGTCCAGGCCTGGGGGAAGGAGGGAGGGTCGCAAGAAAGAAGGCGAGAGAAGACAACTAACATGGAACGTTATGGTAGGTACATAACTTCTTAATGTTAAGTTGTCAATCTCGCCTTCATTCTTGCTTGATGGGACCGGTCCTAGCACCTCTATCCTGGGTGGCTCAACGGAACAGACTCTTGAGGACTGTAGAGCCAAAACTGGCTCTGTCCCTGGAGGCCAACTCCAATTTGTAATGGGAAACAAAAGTATGAGGAGTGGCCCAAGTGGCCGCTGCACAAATAGTGTCTAAAGAAAGTCTAGCTTGAAAGGCTGTAGAAGTAGCTAAGCTCCTAGTTGAATGTGCTTTAGGTTTTGAGCACAGCTGTTTTCCCCTGAGCCGATACATTTCAGAGATGACAGAAGACAGCCATCTAGATAAGGTCACTTTAGAAACAGGAAGGCCTTTCTTGTTATCAGCATAGGAAACAAAGAGTTGATCGGATTTCCTAAATTGTTTAGTTCTGTCCAAATATCTGAGTTGGCGGTGGACATCAAGATAATGTAATTTTTGTTCCGATCTGTTTGAATAGTTTGGAAAAAATACAGGGAGTTCAATGGATTGATTCAAATTAGCCTTTCAGGCGACCTTAGGCAAAAAGGTCGGATTAGTTATCAATGATACTCTGTCCTTGTGAAAGACCAAATAGGGGGGTCGAACCGAAAGAGCTTGAAGTTCAGACACCCTCCTGGCCGATGTAATAGCTACTAGGAATAATGTTTTCCAAGAAAGAAATTTTAGGGAGCAAGAAACAGCTGGCTCGAAGCCGGGAAGAATCAAGGATGTCAGCACTAAATTTAGATCCCATTGAGGAGGAGGATTCCTGATTGGAGGCTTTAGCAGGAAAATTCCTTTCAAGAAGGCTTTACAAAGCCTATGGGACATGATATTGTGATCTGCGATCCCGACATCAAAGTTCGAGATAGCAGCCAGTTGAACTCTAACTGTGGAAGAAGAGGAGCCTGCATGAAAAATCTCCGCTAAGAAGTCCAAAACTGCCTGAACTGGGGCAGTGAAGGGATCGATATTCTTGGCTTTAGCCCAATAAGAGAAACGCTTCCATTTGCTTGTATAAATCCTCCTGATAGAGGATTTTAAAGAAGCTACTATGATGTCTCTAACAGGGTTAGAGATCAAAGGAAGCCTGGCTAAGGAAGGAAGTGGAGCAACCATGCTGAGAGGTTGAGAGAAGGGATAGACCGGTGCAGCTGACCGGATTGGTGAACCAGAAGATCTGGCACTGGGTCCAGATGCCATGGCTGCACCAAAAGGTGGCGATGGAGGAACGGAAACCAAATTTGTCGAGGCCAATAAGGAGCAATGAGAATCATTTTGGCTCTCAAAACGGTAGCTTTCTGGATAACCTGAGAGATTAGAGGAAAAGGATGAAAGGCATAAAGAAGTCCCTGGGGCCAATCCTGGGTCCGAGCGTCTCTGGGGGGATGGCCTGACAGAGGGAAGAAAGAGAAGAAGTCTGGGCATTTGCTGTTTTGGGGAGTAGCAAAAAGATCGCAACATGGGCGACCCCATTCCAGAAAAATCTCCTCCACTATAGATTGCTTGAGAGACCACTCGTGAGGCATGAGAATAGCTCTGCTCAATCTGTCCGCTAAAATGTTGGTTTTCCCAGGGATGTGCGTTGCTACCAGAAACCGATGAGAGGAGATCGCCCATTGCCACAGTCTGAGCGCTTCTCGACACAAGGGGTAAGACTTGGTTCCGCCCTGTTTGTTGATATACCAAACTACAGACATGTTGTCTGTGTGGACTGCAATCGTCCCTACAGGAAGAGAGTCGTTGAGGGCTTGCAACGATAAAAGCACTGCTCTCATCTCTAGGACATTTATGTGCAGGTGGTACTCGAACGGTTGCCACGTCCCATGAACCATCCTGCCCTGATAATGCCCCCCCCACCCGATCAGGGAGGCATCCGTGGTGACAGTGGCTACCGGGATGGGGGTACAAAGTGTCTGCCTTGGTGAATCTGGGGAGAAGTGATCCACCAAGCAAGATGATTTTTGCAAATCTGTGTCACCAGAATTTGGTGACGCATTGGAAGTTGTTGGTAAGACCACTGAGTGAACAACATCCACTGAAGAAGGCGCATGTAGAAGCGAGCCAGAGGAAGAAGAGTAATGGCCGCAGCCATGAGACCTAATACTTTTAGAACCATTCTGGCCTGTACCTTCTTGTTGGCTAGAATGATCCTGACATGACTTTGAATGTCTGAAACTCTTTGGTCTGTAAGGGTAGCTGACATCCGAACAGTGTTTAAGTTTGCCTATGAAAGTAATAGACTGGCAGGGCAATAAGGATGACTTTTCGAAGTTGATCGAGATGCCCAAATGAGAACAAAGATTTACTGTGTAATCCCTGGCTTGAACAAGCTGATGCCTGGTGGTGGCTGACAGGAGCCAGTCGTCGAGATACGGAAACACCTGGAATCCTTGACGTCTCAGGTGAGCCGTGACCACTGCCATGCATTTGGTGAACACTCTGGGGGCTGTGGTGAGACCAAAGGGCAGGGCTCTGAACTGGAAATGACTGGACCCCAGCCGAAGCGGAGAAATCTCCTGGAGCGCCTGTGAATTTTATGTGATAGCACGCATCCTGAAGATCTATTGAGCACATCCAGTTGTCCTTCTGCAAGAAGGGCAGAATCGACTGAAGAGTGACCATTCGTAATCTTGTCTTCCTCACAGACTTGAGTCTGCTGAGATCCAATATTGGTCTCCAGTCTCCCGTCTTTTGGGGACCAAAAGAACCTTGAGTAGATTCCGGCTCTGAATGGTCTGTTGTAACTGGCTGAATGGCTCTTTTTTGCAGTAGTTTTGAGACTTCCAACTCTGCAATTTCCCTTAGACCGGGTGGTACGTCTGGAAGGGAATTTGAGGGATAGAAAGGACTTTCCTCGAAAGGAATTTTGTAACCCTCGGATATGATCGACTGTACCCATCTGTCTTGAGTGAGAGAACGCCAGGCTTCTGGGTACAGTGATAGTCTTCCCCCGACTGCCTCCAAGGAGGGACAGCCGGGCAACATCTCAGGGATGCTGAAAAGGCTTGTCAGAGAGAGACTCTGTTTCCCTGGTTTTGTGGACCCCCTCTGCCTCTAGAGCGGCGTCTGTTGTTGTTACCCCCTCTGCCTCTAGGGGTAAACTGACCACGTGAATCCGGCGTGACTCCTTGGGATTTGCGGAACCACATTTTGCCACCCTTCTGTCCTTTGGGATAAGGTCTAGAAGGGGTGGAAAAACGGACTCCTACGGCAGAAAGAGTTTTGCCGTCCTGCTCACACCTGGTCAACGTTTCCTTCACTTGAGGGCCAAACAGAGCTGACCCATCAAAGGGAGAGTTTGTGAAGGACGCCTTAAAGGGATCTGCAAAATTACATAGTCGCATCCAGGCTTGGCGTCTAAGAGCCACACCTGTACCTGCGCCCTACTGCTCCATCAGCAGCATATGATATAAGCCGCATGGAGGAGTTTGCAATGGAGTTAAGGGTTCCTAGCTGAAGCAATTTTTCCTGAGCCCCCGCAGCTGTAGGATCCTGCACAACTTCACCTAGCTCCTTAAGGATATCCCTTTGGAGTCTGGTGAAGTGACAAAGATAGTTCAGCGAACGCATAGCAAAGGTCGCTGAAGAAAACATCCGCTACCATATCTATCCATGGTCCTAGAGTCCTTATTAGGAGGATGGACAGGTACGGAAGGATCTGCAAGTTCCTTCTTGGTGGCAGCCGCCACCACCATGGCATCAGCGGCGACACCTTTTGTAAGGAATTGCTTGTCCGACGGGGCAGTAATAAATTTAGAAGGCCTCCTAGGGACAGGCTCTACAGAGTCAGGAGCAGTCCACGCCTTTCTAGCAATAACCTGCATAAGGGGGTCGAAAGGCGGAGACACCCAGGAGGTGGAGGGCCGAGATCCAAACGCCTCCAGGTATACTGACTCATCCTCAGAGGGATTGTTGGTGGGCCAGTTTCCCCTCTAAGGAGTTCTAGGATGTCTGAGAAGGAGACATCCTCAGAGGGGGATCTTGGGGATCCCTCTGACTCATCTAAGTCAGTATCCGAAGTGATAGGACTCAGGGGAGTCTACGTGTTTCCTCTTACAAGTCCTCTTCCGCGGAGGATCACTCGACAAGTCAGGAGAATCCTCAGAAGAGGGGGATATTCCCAGTGGGGAAACCTGAGGCGGAGGATCTCTGGGTCCGGGAGCAAGAGAAGCGGCAGAGATGTCAACAGGCACTATAGAGGGAGGAGCTAAGGGAACAGACTGCTGGCTGAGTCCAGAGGAAAGCACACTCTTCATCACCTCGAAGGCTCCCCTCCCAGGGAGGTCCGAGAGAACCCGCTCCGAAGAGCTAGGAACTCCAGGACCCACCGAAAAGGAAGGCTCGAGGCAGATGTCGGAGCCGAACTCACCAAGGCCGAGGCTCCAAGGGGAAGAGCGGGTCAGACAAGGGTCCGATGCCACTCACCCTCGGAGGAGACCAGGGAAGCCCGGCCACCGAATCCCTCTAAGGAAGGTCTCGAAGAGGAGATAAGAGTAGAGGCTGAAGGAGCAGAAGGGGGCATCTGTCCCTCAGCCGTAGCAGAAACTATTCCCAAAGACTCCAACTCCAAACTCTGGGGTAGAGTCGAAGGAGGAACTGCAATGGGGTGTGGACTAATAGTCGTCTGCTGAGACGGACTATGTAGCATTTGGGCCAGTGCCTGTGACTTTACTAGTCTACTGACCACTCTCTCCAAATCATGGTCAGAAAGCCTGGATGACCTTGAAGATCGGCTCCGATGGCTCCGCTCCGAGAGGAGAGGCGGCCGAGCCGAAAGTATCGGCTCCAAGGAAGGGGACCTAGACCTCTTCCTCGAAGGAACCATCGGAGCCGATGAAACTACTGAAACTGTCGGAGCCGACAACTTATCGGCACCGACAGGTAGCTTCGATGTATCGGCTCCAGCCGGAGCCGATACGGCCATAAATGTAAGGGTGTCGGAGCTGATCGGAGCCGACACCGATGCCTGGGCCACATGGTGGTCGGAACCGATCGGAGCCGACACCGAAGTGGTCGAACCAGAGTCGGCACCGATAGCCATCGGTGCCGAAGGTTTAGGTAACCCAGAATCGGCTCCAGCCGGAGCCGATCTAGACTCTGAATGAGTCGGAGCCGAGGCCACAGGCTTGGACACAGAAGCCTGGGCCTTGGAAGACTTAGAAGTCTTAGATGGGGCCGACTTAGCCGGAGAGCCCTCCGGCTTAAGAAGGCCCCTCAAAATCAGTTTATTTCTTCTTTCCTGCAGGACTCTCTGGCTAAAAGAATGACATATAGTACAGGAGTCCTGCAGGTGAAGAGGCCCCAGACAGTACAGGCAAGAAGTGTGACCGTCTGTCAGAGACATCTTCTGACAGCACGAGTCACACTTCTTAAAGCCTGAGACCCTTTCTTTAGACATGGTGTAAAACACATACACACACACACACACCAGTCCAAGAAATAAAATTAGATATACCAAAAGGTATCACTAAGACACACACACACACCCAACAGGGGGGGGATGGGATGGGTTTTAGTCTGACTAAAAGTTTAGAGGAAACAGGGAAATTTTCTGTCAGAAAGGAATTAAAATTAAATTAAAACTAATAATTTAAGGTTTTTTTGTAAAAAGGGGCTAAAATAGTAAAGAAATAATTCACTTACCAGGAGCTGGTAAAAGGAGGACCTCATCAGCGAAGCGGCAAACGAGATCTGGGTACTTACCGCCTTGCATCATGGGATATGGGGCTGCCTCGAGCTGGTAAAAGTGACTCTCGAGCTTAGCAAGTGCCGAGTCGGAGCCGAGGATCTGCTCCGAACCCATCAAGCAAGAATGAAGGCGAGATTGACAACTTAACATTAATAGTTTCTGGCAGCTATGTAGGTATTTGGAAAGTTTGGAAGATTGAAAAAGCTTTCTTGTTTAGAATATAATTGATATGAGTTGCTCTGTGGTAATGCGGCATGAGGTAGGAAGCTAATGAAGTTATATTGATGTGTGGCTGAGAGATATGGAGAGAGTATAAAGTAGTTTTAGTGCTAGTTGAGATTCAAATAAGTTTGTGTTTTCATAGAAGGTAAGGGAGTAAAAGCAAGGAGAAGAGTGTTTAGGAGTAGGAAGGAGGAGAGAAGAAGGTTTTTTTTTTTTTTTTTTTTTTTTTTTTTAGAGATGTGTGGGTTATACATAGTGGGAGAAAGTTTGTATAAAGAGACAGTAAATAAATAGGTATAAGAAGGGGAGTGAAGGTGAGTAGTTGATTTAAAGGAGGGAGTTATTTAGAGGAAGAACAGATAAGAGTATCAGTGAGTGGGCGGAGTAATAAAATTCCTTAATTAAAGGGGTATGGCTACGGGTTGATGGAGTAGTGGGTGTGGCTATTGAGCTATAAGTTTAGGACTCCTGGGGGTGGGTGGGAATTGGGGGTAGGGTAGGGGAGCGGAGTGAGCCCGCAGGGCGAACGGAGCGGGTAGAGCAAAGGAGGAGGAGAGCCAGAAGCTGAAAAACAATCAGCCAGTGTGTTTAGGATCACTCCCAGGGTCAGGTAAGCTATCGTAGAGAAGGAAAGTAGTATGATATAAATAAGGCAGAACAGAGAGACTTACAGGGAGATTAAGCAGGTAAGACAGTGTTAAAGTATTGGAGAGATAACGAATTACTAGATTCGGGTCAAAGTGAGGAGGGCTTTTGGGTAAGTAGGGAAGACTAGTTGTAGTATAAGAGACTGGGGAGGTGAAAGTCCCTTAAAATTAGAGGGTTTGGGAGAGCAGGGGTCAGTAGAAAGCATCAGATGGGAATAATAACACTACGAAGGGGTAGTTACAAGAACCTAGTTCTTTGTTTCTCTATGTAGGGGAATAGGGAAATAGAATCCTATACTGCCATCTAGTGGCCTTGGGTAGAAATTACTACTCTAGATTGAAAAGGTACTAGGAAAGCAGGCACGGGTTAACAAGGTGGGCAGGAGAAAAATAAGAAAGATAGGACTGTGGCACGCTGCTGGCAGACTCTAGGCAGAGCCCTACCCTAGGACAATAAACCAGAATCCAGTGGCTCAATAAAATTCATTAAGTAGACAGGAGTAATAGACAGTACATACATGCAGCAGTCCTTAGGGAGGGTGCTGTATAGGGTTCCGTGAAGGAACTGGTATTCCACTTTAGCGTGAGGAGCTTCCAAGGAGGGTAGTCCGCTAGGCAGGTGGTCGCAACAGGACAGGACTAGGAAATAGTACAGTGGACGAGCTGTAAGGAAAAGAATAGAATGCTGAGGTTACAATAAGCACTTAAGGAACTGTTTTAACAGGTGTTGAGAAAATGTGGGCTGATCCGACTGGATATAGACAGATAGCCGAAGCAGGTGTCTTGATGGAGGAGTATGACTATCCCTTTTCTAGGTGCTCTTCCAGGTAGTCCAGAACCAATGCCAGACTGGCATGGGTGCTGTTGACGCCCTTGCTCTACCAACAGATAGTAAATCTTTTCCATTTGGCGGAGTAAGATTTTCTGGTGCTGGGCCTTCTGACCTCCTTAACAGTTAAAACCTGCCTGCTGAAAACTATCATTCACCTTTGGGTATCAGACATACGGACAGCTCGAGTGTCAGGAGGTTGGGATACAGTACAGTCCCTTTCTCCCGAGTTAGGTTTGCTGTGACAGGCAAGTTCATGGCAGGCTCTTTGGCCAGACTTAGGAGCAAGAGGTACCAGTGCTGTCTGGGCCAGTCTGGAACAACAAGAATAGCCTTTGGTCCTTCTTCCCTGATCTTGAGAAGTACCCTGGGATTCAGGGGCAAGGGGGGGACGCATACACAAACAGGCTGCCCCAGTGGAAAGAGGGCGTCCACCCTACATGCTTCTGGATGGAACTCTCTGGAGCAGAGCTTAGTTAGCTGGCGGTTTTCTGAGGTTGCGAAAAGGTGCATGTCTGGGTTCCCCCAGTTTTGGCTGACTGTGAGAAAAGCCCCCCTGTGCAGCTGCCAGTTGTGGGGATCCAGGAGGCTTCTGCTTAATTGGTCTGCCAGGGTGCTCTGTTTCCCAGATTTGCATAGCTAAGCAACACAGAGGGTAGGAGTTAAGTGCCCCCCCCCCGTTTACTGATGTACCACATTACTGTTGTGCTGTCCATCTTGATTAAGAGTACTCCTGGTCTCAGGTATTCTTTGAAAGCTAGGACTGCCCTGTGTACCACCAGCATTTCTTTTAGGTTGATATGGAGGCCCTGAGCCTCCCATTTCCACATGCCCTGAATGCACATACTTCCTTGGTGTGCCTCCCCGGCTATGTCTGAAGCGTCTGTGGTGAGGATCTGGCCCTGTGAAAGAGTGAAGGGTAGACCTTTGTTCAGGGTACACACCTCTGCCCACTATAAGAGCTCCTTCTTTAAGCAAGGAATCAGGGGCAGCTGGTGTTTTAGTGACAGTGTTGGCACCAAAGGTTCCTGAGGTACCACTGTAGTTTTCTCATGTGCATTGGCTAGGGGTACCAACAGGATGCAGAAGGCCATGCATCTCAGTACTTGCAGGAATTTTCTTGCTGTGAGGTGGATCCTGCGGGCCAGCTGTGTAAAGAAAGAGTAGAGGAAGATCTGCTTCTCCGGAGGGAGGGTGGCTTTTTGTGTGTACAGTAGAGCTCCCAGGAAGGTTAACCTTCTTATGGGGTGAAATTGGAACTTCTCCCGGTTGACAGCGAATCCTGGGGGGTGGGGGTTAAGACAGTCTAAACAAAGGTGAGGTCCTGCAGGAGTCTTTCCTTGGTGTCTGCCTGGATGAGGCAGTCGTCCAGGTAGGGGTAAATCTATATGTCCCGTCTGCAAAAGGCAAGGACAGTGGCCAGGCACTTGGTAAAGACTCTGGGAGCAGTAGACAAACTAAAGAGCAGAGCACTAAAAGTGTTGTGATCCTGCTCTGAAGCACAGGAAACTCCTGCAGCACTTCCTTATGGGGATATGGAGGTAGGCATCTTTCAGATCTAGGGTCACTAGCTAAGCATGTGGTATCAGCCTTGGCAAAAGCTTGTGCAGGGTCAGCATTTTGACTTTTGGAACAAGGAGGGACAGATTCAGAGCGGATAGGTCTAGAATAGGGTGCCAGGTGCCCTCCTTTCTGTGTACCAGGAACAGTCTGGAAAATAAAACCCTTTTCCGGCCTCTTCCTTTGGTACGGGTTCCATAGCACCTTTGGCATAAAGCTTTTGGATCTCATGGATTGCTTCTGCCCTCCGATTTTGTTGGTACATCCGTGAAGCCTGAATATCTGGGGTTTTCTTTGAAAGAGAATATGTACCCGCTGGTAATTTTTAGGACCCATAGATCTGAGTTGATGGCCTACCAATTTCCTAGGAAGAGGGAAAGTCTTCCTCCTAATCTCTTTGGGGGGATGTGGGGGCGGAAGGGAAAGGAGAGAGTCATTGCAAGTCAGAGAAGGGAGTGGGCTTAAAACTCCCTTACCTAGGCGTTGCAGTGGTCCATTGTCTGGATCTCCGTTGGCTTTGTGACTGGTGCCTAAAGGGCCTGTCCCTGTGCCCCTTCCTCTGTACAGGTTTTGTTTGGGTAGGAAAGGACCAGTGGTTTGTGAGGAAGTTCCTATTGAACCTGGGAGGCTGTACCTGCAAGAAATCCTTCACAGTCTGCACAGACTTGGCCTCATCTTCCATTTTCTTAACCTCCTCAGCTTTACGTCAAAACAGCTTGTCCTTATCCTGAGGGGCATCTAACAACTTGGACTTTACCTGGTCAGGCAAAGGTTGTTTCCTTAACCAGGCATACCTTCTGATCACAGAGCCAAAACTGCAGCCCTGCAAGAAGCTTCTAAAGCATCAAATCCACAATGCAGGGGAATGCTTGACTACCTGGGAGCTAGAAAGCAAAAATCCACTAGTTCCCTGGTTGTACTGCTGTCTGGCAGGGTGGAAATTTTCTTTAATTCCAGTACATTTTACTAGCATTTCAGCATATGAAATTGACAATTCAGAGCTCTAGTGGCTACAGTAGCCGAAGTGTAGACCTTCTTTCCTGGTCTGTCCAAGGCTCTGCTCTCTATCAGTTGGAATGGGTTTTTTAGAGGAACTTGTGCTTGCCCCATTAGGGCAATGAGTAATGACCTCTGGGGGTCAGCTGTAGGGTTTTTAAAAAAGATGCTTGTGGGAGTCTTGCATCTTATATCTGTCCAGCTTCCTGGGGGCAGGGGGAGTGAGTCCAAGGTGAGTGCAAGTTCCAAAAAGACATCCTCCACCACATCCAGGATTGGGGGAATGACCAGAGGTTTATGCTGCAGATGGTCAAGGAACTCTCACTTCTTTGACTGAGAGTAATCCTGTGCCTCCCAGTGAAAATGTTCCATGGAGGAATTTAAAGTTTCACCAAAAGAGAGGTCCTCAAGTGGGGAGGCAGCAGGAATGGGGTCCTCAGCATCAGAATCCTCAAATGCTGCAAGAGGCTGGTCTTCAGTGTTAGGCTCTTCTAGTTCAGACCCTTCTGACTCCTGGTCAGAAAGAACCTCAGGGGAAGTGTTCCTCTTCCTTTTAGCTGAGGTGGCTTGGGTATGCTTGTTTCCACTAATCAGAGTGATTAAATCTTCTGCCATTCTGAGCAGCTGTTGCGACTATGTGGCAGGCTGGATGGAAGGAAGTCGGTAGCTGGGTCCCTAGATGGGGTCTTTTTAGGGGTAGTCTTGGGCCTGATGGATTCAATGGCCTTATACAAGGTTAGTTTAACCGGCAGCATTGCTGTCTGTCTCTGCCTGGCGTCAGTCACAGGTACTGTCTCTACAGAAGATGGTGCCTGCAAAGTGGCTCCGGACCCAACTACATGACTGAATGCCAACATATTGGCAGGAGAAGATGGACCCGGCAGCATACCAGACTCCAAAGGGGTCTCGGCAGAGGCCTGTGACGGTTCTTCGGCTGGAGTCGGGGGCTGCAAAGGCACCTCACGGAGCTCAGCAACTATAATGGGTGGAAGGCTAGCTGACGTCAGAGCAGTCTTGTCAGAGGGCCTAACTTTCTGAGGCCTATCCTTTTCCTTATCATTCTTCTTTCTAGGCAATTCAACAGAAGCCTGACAGACGCCATTTCACTGTGAGAAACCGTCTCGCTGAGGTGTCTAGCTACAATTTCAGCTCTTATCCTAACAGTTCTAGCATTAAACAGAGCACAGAACAGACATCCGGGGACATCGTGGTCTGGGCCTATGCAGGTAACACACAGGGTATGCAAGTCTCAATGTGGGATCTTTCTTCCACAACTGAGACAATTATGGACTTTCTCTGACATCAGATAAAGGCAAGAAAAGGTTCCCCAGTGGGGTACTTAGCTTTAGACTGTTACTCCCTCGCTCTGGCAACAGCCAACCGATGTACTCGTGAACTGTTTCTGCTTTGGGCTCCACCGCAAGAAAGACTGATGTAATGGCGTCGGCTGCCTCATTTTACAGCCTTGATTACCTGACGTCAGCCTCAGAAACTAAACAGCCGACGCAGGAGGGAAACACTACTCTGGTATTCAGGCAAGCAGAGGGCTACCCAGCAGAAATAACCCACAAGTGATGACTAACAGTGAAACACTAACATCTGGATTGTGGGTCACTTCTGCCAGCCACCACTGGATTTCCTTTTTGAGGCATGGGAGAAGGGGAACCCTGTACACCAGAGAATGGGGAGTGTTGGATCCACACTGACCGAAGATACCATTGTAACTTTCTCATATGCAGCCCTGCTAATGGTAACATGGGGACAGTGACTGCCATGTAGCACAGGAGTCTGAAGTACTTCCTTGCTGTCAATTCTGTAGACGGAAGGACCAAAAGCAGATGTTCTTGTCAGGATTTGCATCTTTTCTGGGAGGGGGGGGCAGGCTTTCATAAGGTCTGTGCGAATTCTGCACCCCAGGAACACAATGTCTTGTGTAGGTTCAAGGTAGGATTTTGGGAAATTTATCTGGAATCCCAGTGACTGAGGGACACTACAAGGTGTGTAACAGGAGGGCCTCCTTGCTGCCTGTCTAAATTAGCAGGTCATCTAGGTAATGGAATACTTGGATTCCCTTTGTCCTGCAATAAAGCAATCACTGGAGCCAAACATTTGGTGAAAACCCTGGGAACAGTAGAAAGCCCTAAGTGAGAAGGGCTCACCAAGAGCACCAGGTATTTCCTGAATGTGGGCTTTATGGGGATGTAGAGATAAGCATCCTTTATATCTATCTAAGGTGGCCATGAATCTTTAGGAGAGTAGGAGGGGAAAAAGGGTAGGCAAGGTCAAAATCTTGAAGGTTGGGACCTTTAAGAATAGGTTGAGATGGGAGAGGTCTAGTACTGATTTCCATGGTGCATCTTTTCTGGGAACCAGGAAAATCATGGAGTAGAAACCTCTTCCTTTTGCGTCCAGGGGGCACTGATTCGATGGTGCCCTAGGCCAGCAGGGCTTGCAACACAGGCTGCAGGAGATGCAGCAGTTGTGTTGGAGGCTTTGGGATGCCCTTTCACTCTAGGTGGTGAGTGATGTCATGAAGTAACCATTCTGAAGGACTGACAGGAACCATTTGTCTGATGTGATCAGAGTCCACACAGGGAGGCAAACAGCGAGAGAAAGACTAATTGAAATAGGTGAAGAGGGAGAAGGTGGTGAGGGCAAGGTAGGCAGGTAGTAAAGATGCTACCTGCCCAATCTTGAAAGGGCAGCCTCTGGCTAGAGGAAGGTGAAGCTCTAGCTGGACGGGGAGGCTTCCTGGTAGGTCTAGTTCTAGAAGGAACTGCAGGGCGACCGTGCTTTCTTATAAACTGAGTTTTAGCTGGGTAGTTTTCTTTGAAGTTTTGGTATGGGAGAAACCAGTAGGCGTTTCAGGTCCTGCATTTTTTTTCCTTTTGCTGAAGTGACTTAAAGAGATCAGTAATTTTTGTACGAAACAGCCTGAAGTGTCCAGGGGTGCGTCGATAAGCTTCGCCATAAAGTCATCAGGAAGGGGCTGCAGGCGAAGCCAGGAATACCTTACTATGGCAGAAACTGATGCTACTGATCTAGCTGAAGCTTCAGGAGCATCATAACTGCACTTTATGGAGTGCCTGGTAACCTGGGAGGTGAGGGTCAGAAGAGAAGACACTGAAGCTTTGACAGCATAGTCTGGTGTATCAACCAACTCCTTGGAAGCTTTTTCCAGGTGTTAAGGTGTACTTGGCCATATGAGTCTGGTAATTTTCTGGCCCTGAAGGACAAGATAGCAGGGGTGTATATTTTCTTACCCAGCCGTACCACAGTCTTGCTGTCTGTGTGAGTAGGCGGTATGGTGGTACTTGTAAGAGCTTAGAAGCCTTGTCTATAAGGATGAAAATAGTGGCAGGGTCTGCAAGTGGGCACTTGAGGAGGTACTTGGCCGTGTCAGGAACTCTGTATAGTCTGCCAGGTCTGCAAGGAGCAGGGGGTTGCGAGTCTAGGTTTAAGGATGCTGAGAAGGCATCCAGGAAGGCAGGCAGGACTGGAGGAAAGTACAGTTGTGTACACTTACCATAAATGTAGATGTTAGTGTGTATTCACTGTTGCAGTCATTACATTTGGGTAATTTGCTGGCAGGTTGCCCTCAGTCAGCCTGATTAACAAAGTCTTGGGTCCTGCGTCGGTTGCTGTCCCTTCCATGACGTCAGGTCGTCAGGGGTAAAAATAAAACATGCAGCCGACCCAATTACATCAGTTTTTCTTGCCCCAAATGCCAGGTGCCCCCCAAATGGGGAGCAAAATATATACAATTAAAAACAAAAAATAAACCTCCAACCAAAAAGGCTTTTAAGCATAGCAAAAGAAAGTAGAGGTATAGTAAGAGAAAAACAGGGTGTTGGAGGCAGGGTAACCAGGACTGCAACAGTGAACACACTCTAACATCTACATTTATGCTAAGTGTACACAACTGTACTATGTTCTTCGTGTTTCACTGTTGCAGTCATTACATTTGGGTAGAATCCCAAAGCTATGGATGGAAGGATGGAACTAAACAGCATTAAGAGCAGCTATAAGGCCCTGCAAGACTGCAGTGGCAAAGCCTGCCCTGGATTTAGAGAAGAGAGGTAAATGATAATGCTTTGTGAACATATGAACAGAGCTCCAAGCAGCAGCTTCTAGAATGTCTTTGGTTGGGACCCCTCTGAGAAAAGCTGCTGAAGTAGAGGCAGCCCTGGTGGAATGGGATCTGATCCCTTTGGGCACAAGTTTACCATGGTGCAAATAGAAACAAATGCAGTGGCTTATCCATTTAGAAATAGTCTGCTTTGATATAGCCTTCCCCTCTGATCCTGCAGCAAATGCTACCAGTAGTTGCTCAGACTTTTAACGATTTTGTCCTGTTTAAGTAGAATCTTAGTTGTCTGTATACATCCAATGAATGCAGAATCTACTCCCCCTTGTTCTGTGGATTTGGGTAAAAAGTTGGCAGGTGAATGGTCTAAGAGGCACACTGGATACCACCTTAGGCACAAAAGGATTGGTCCTGAGGGTCACCCTGTCCGGGTAAAATATACTGAAAGGCTCCACTGCCATGAAAGCCTGTAGTTCTGAAACCCTTCTTGCTAAAGTGACTGCCAAAAGAAAAGCTGTCTTCGAAGATAGAAATTTTATATCCGCAGTAGCTGCTGGTTCAAAAGGAGGCAGGGTGAGTTTTTCCAGCACAAAATTGAGGTGCCATGCAGGAGCTGGTGTTCTCCTGGAAGGCCTTAAATTTTTGGCCACTCGGATGCTGTTTAAGCAGTGGATGAGAAAAGATGGGAGGCTCTGTGTTGTAATGAACCGAGATGGCAGAGGCATGGATTTTATTGAAGAAAAAGGTAGGCCCTTGTCAAGCATCTCAGTTAAGTATTGTAAAATCTGAGGAATATTGGGCTTTGCTGCATCTATTCCTTGTGCTTAGTGCACAGCACAGAATCTCTTCCATTTATTAGCATAAGATTTTCTAGTACGTGGCCTTCTGGCTTCCAAAATGACATCCATCACAGGTTTACTAAGAGATACGGTTTGAATAATTAGTTGATTAGCCATGCTGCAAGATTCAGAGTTTGGAGCGGAGTGTGCAGAATTTGATAGTTCTGCTGAGACCGTAGATGAGGTGCTTGGGGCAAGTACCATGGAGGAAGGTGTGACATTCCTTAGAAGCGGGTACCAGTGCTGGCGAGGCCAGTCCGGAGCAATTAGGATCATTTTCGTTTTTTCCTGTCTGACTTAGTAAGACCTTGGAGAGTAGAGGCAGAGGGGGAAAGGCATTGACCGACAGGTTTTTCCAACTGAAGGATAGAGCATCCACTTTCCATGCTTTTATGTGATGAGCTCTTGTGCAGAATTTGTCCAACATAGATCTATTTGCCTCTCACCAAAACTATGTCTGGGCTCCCCCATTTCTGTGTTAACATGCTGAAAATTTGTGGATCCAGTTTCCATTCGTGCGGGTCCTTAAGATTTCTGCTTAGGTAGTCTGCCAGAGTATTTTGCTTTCCTGTCAGGAATTGAGCATGAAAATGTATTTGGTAAGTCGAAGCGGTGTTCCACAAGGTCATGGCTAGTCTGCAAAGGGGGTAGGAATGTGTACCCCCCTGCTTGTTTATCTACCACATAATGGTGGTGTTGCCCGTCTATCAGTAGCTGTCCTGGATGAAGTAAGTCCTTGAAGGCTGTCAGCTTTCTGAACAGCTAGCATTTCTTTCTGGTTGATATGCAGATGCATTTGTTTTGAGCACCATTTGTCCTGAATGCATCTCCCTGCCAGGTGGGGCCCCCCAAGCATAGTCTGAGGAGTCTGTAGTTAGGGTTTGGGTGGCAGGGGGTAGAGTGAATGATAGTCCCTTGTTTTGGTGACATGTCTTTGCCCACCAAAGAAACTCATGTTGTAGGCAGGGAATGAGATGAATCATTGTTTCCAGGCTGTGACAAAGTTGACTCCATAAACTTTTTAGGTACCAATGAAGTTTCTCGCATATGGAATTAGTAGAATGCAGGCTGCCATGAACCCCAAAGCCTGCAGAAGTTGCCTTGCAGATCCCTGGGATTTTGTTGCCATTTGTTTGAAGTATGTTGTCAACTGCATTTGTCTGGCGTGAGGTAAGCCATCTGGGCAGTTGTATTCAAGCTTGCACCCAGGAATGTAATTATTTGAGAGGGTACCAGTTGTGATTTCTTTTCGTTTATGGTGTACCCTAGGCATGCTAGAAGCCTTTCTACAAACGCCAGATGTTGAAGTAGTGTCTCCTTGTCCTCTGCTTGAATGAGACAATCGTCCAGATAAGTGTTGAGAGTGTTTGTTTGCAGAATGCAATTACTGATGCCAAGCACTTTGTAAAGTCCCTGGGCGCAGTACATAAGCCAAAGGGCAGTGCAGAGAATTGGTAATGCAAAAACCTTGCTTTGAAGCTGAGGTATCTTCTGCACGATTCCCTTACTGGGATATGCAGGTATGCCTCAAGTCTAGAGTTACTAACCAAGCATTCTTGTCTAGCATAGGCAGTAGCTGTTGTAAAGTCAGCATTTAGAATTTTGGAATGTCCAGGAACGTGTTCAGAATCGTTAAGTCCAGTATTGGACGCCATGAATAGTCTTTTCTGGGTACCAGGAAAAGTCTTGAATAAAATCCTTGTCCTTTTTCCTTTTCTGGTACCGGCTGAATAGCCCCTATATCCATGAGGGACATGACTTGTTTCTGGGCATTGGTTTTGTGGCAGATCCTGCCATCCATTTGGAACTGGCAAAGTATGGAAATTAAATCTGTACCCCTGGGATACTATGTTTAATACCCACTTGTCCTGGGTAATTAACTGCCAATTTTGAGCATGAAGTGCTAGTCCCCCCCCCAAGGGGGCTGCCAAAAGATAAGTGCTTGGAGATGGTAGGGGAAAGTCATTGAGACTGCTTACTGTAGGGTTGTGCTTTGTTTCCTCCGGATTTGGAGGTGGAGGCACCCCATTGCTTTGACCTGTAAGAACCCTGTGATTGATATCTGGAGCCTTTTGAGCGCCTGGTTTTGCCCTGAGTGGCTCTGTTCGACACAGGAAACGACCAATTTTTAGTAGGCCAGTGCCTACCGAACCTGGGTGGCTGCACTTGCAAGAAATCTTTTACAGTTTGCATAGATTTAGCTTGGTCTTCCATTTTCTTTAAAACCTTTTCTGCCTTATTACCAAACAGAGTATCATGCTGCAAAGGGGCATCCAACAATTTAGCTTTAACATGATCAGGCAGATTTTGCTCCTTGAGCCAGGCATGCCTTCTAATCACAGATCCAGTAACGACAGCCCTACAAGAGGCCTCCAAGGAATCAAAACCACATTGCAAAGTATGCTTTCCAACCTGTTCTGCTGAATGCAATAAATCCTGTAACTTTCCCACACAATCAGAAATCAACATCATTTTCTGTTTCAGTAAGCCCATAACATGCTGTTGATATTTAAGCATATGAAACTGGCAGTTTATAAGCCCTGATTGTCAAGGTTGCAGACGTGTAAACCTTCTTACCCCATCTATCCAGCGCCCTGGAATTTCTATCAGAAGGGGTAGGAATTTTGGCTGTAGAAGCCTCAACACCCTTGGGACCCTGAGAAATAGTCTCCGGATCAGCAGCAGGAATTTTGAAAAGAAATTTGTGGGAGTCAGGAACCCTGTAATATCAGTCTGGCTTACTAGGAGCCGGAGGCAGGGAATCAAGAGCCATGTTAGACTCTGAGAACACATCAACAATGTCTAATACAGGAGGTATTGCCAAAGGCCTATGCTGAGGACGAAGGAAATCCCTAAGCCTCTTTTTTGATTCAGAGAAGTCCTGACTCTCCCAGTGAAAATGTTCCCTTAAAGTATGTAAACTCTCTCCAAGAGAGTAATCCTCAGGAGGAGATGCAGATGGGATGGATTCCTCTGCATCAGAATCCTCATAGGGTGGAATAGAAAATTCCTGATCAGAAGAGGAATTAGAAGAAATGGAAACCTGATCTGAAGATTCATAATCAGTGCCATGCCTAGGCCTCTTAGCAGGGGGGGGCTGATCAAGGCAATTAAATCCTCAGCCATTTTGATCATCTGTTTTCAGCATAGGGGCCTGAGCACGTGGCTCATGCATCTGTTTTTTTAGACATAGAAGTTGTTTTTGACCTCATTTTTGTTGCTGGCGTTGGTTTAATGTAAAATTGAGGCCTGAAAACACCCTCAAAAGCCGGTGCCTGCTCAGCAACTCCGGACCCATCCAAGGGAGAGATATCCGCGAGTTCAATACTTGCAAATCTCGCGGCATACCGGACTCTGAATGGGTCTTGGTAGAGGCCTGCAACTCAAAAATAGCGGGTATCAGGGGCTGCGAAAGCGCCTCACTGAGTACCAGCGAATCGGCGACTGGCATAGGCGAAGCTTCATAGTCTGTTTTGGACCTTGTTCTGTCTTTTTCCTTGCGTTTTTGTGAACTCCGGTAGTCGGATTGCTAACGGACGACATTTCAGGGTAGTTAAATCTTGAACCAAAATATTTAGAAGCAAAATTATACAGACGCTTAATAGTGGGTTGATTAAATTTAGCACAAGACAGCAAGACACGTTGTGATATGGGCTTAGGAAAGGAATACAGTACAAATGAAAATCTTTATGAGGTATTTGCTTCCCACAAGTAATGCAATTATTAACTTTTACTGACATCGGTAAGGAGCAAGAAAAAGTTTCCCCAACAGGGTACTTAGCTTTAGTTTGAAGACTTTGGTTCTGAAACTCGAATACGTAAATTTCAGGAGTCGGCCAACCGGCACCTGCGAACTTCTGCTTCGGGCACCCCGCGGCAAGACAGACATATTAAAATTGTATCTGCTGCATGTTTTATACCCCTGACGACCTGACATCATGGAAGAAGAGACTGCAACCGACACAGGACCCAAGACTTGGTTATTCAGGCCGACTGAGGGCAACCTGCCAGCATATTACTCAAATGTAATGACTAACAGTGACATACAAAAAACATCAGCAAGTAGTCAGAACTTTTTCAGATAATATAAGAATGTATTTTGGTCTTGATAAATCTGCAAAAGCAAACTTTAAAGCAAGAAAGCTGCAGCACCATGAAAATATCACTTTGGGACAAGAATGCGATATAAAAGAACTTGAGCAAGACAGTGTATAAAAATTTGGGAACTGATGAAGGATCAACAATAAACATGAAAACTTCAAATAAAACTCCGTAAGGAATATTTTGGAAGACTTAAAATTAATCCTGAAAACAGCACCGACATCTAGTAACAAAATTCAAGCTATAAACCAATTTGCTCTTCCTGCCCCAACTTACAATTTTGGAGTGACTGGTTCTAAAAGGTATTGGATATATTAGACAAGAAAACAAGAAGGCTGCTTCATGCTCAAATGATTTGTAAAAATCAATTTATATCACGATTACATATTCCCCATTCAGAAGGATGTATGGGACTCCTTAAAATTGATTAAATGCATACATCTGCAATAGTGGGACTGCATACAAAATCTGTTGACTTCACAAGACCCAAACAGAGTAAAAGTTTTAAAAACAAGAGGAGAATAAATCCAAGATTACTTCCTTGCTTAGTCTAGCAAGAATGGAAATTAAATCAGAAGTAGATAAAAATCTGGCAGCAACTGAATGCGTCACAAAACAAAATACAGGGTGAAGGACCAGATGAGAAGGCAAGAAATGTGGAAAATGCATAAATATAGTTGCAAGAACAGAAAACTCCAGGAACAACCTTATGTCGATCAGGATTGAACGTAGGAATGGTTAAGGAGAAACAAATTCAAACCAAAATATGAAAGGTTAATACTGGAGGCCCAAGACAATGGACCAAGTACATGTTCGTTTACAAAGTCCATTGAACATGTGGGAGAAACAGACAAGCGCAGGTTTTGCAGAACTGGAAACAGTTGCACACCTTGCTGTTGGTTGTGACATGCTAATGGCAGGACTGTATACTGAAAATTAGAAGTTATGTACCTACCATAACGTTCCATGTTAGTTGTCTTCCTCTCGCCTTCTTTCTTGCTGGATGGGTTCGGAGCCGATCCTCGGCTCCGACTCGGCCACTCTAAAAGCTCGAGAGCTAGTTCCACCGGCTCAAGGCTCCCCTATATCCCACAATGCTAGGCGGTAACTCCTCAGATCTCGTTTGAAAGCTAAGCCCAGCAAGGAAATTCCATAAAAGGAACAAAAGAAAACTCCTCTAGGTCTGTCCAGGCTAGGGGGAAGGAGGGTGGGACGCAAGAAAGAAGGCGAGAGGAAGACAACTAACATGGAACGTTATGGTAGGTACATAACTTCTAAATGTTAAGTTGTCTATCTCGCCTTCATTCTTGCTGGATGGGACCGCGTCCCTAGCACCTTATTCCGGGTGGCCTATCGGAACAGACTCTTGAGTACAATGGAACCAAAGTTGGCTCAGTCTCTAGAGGCCAAGTCCAACTTATAATGAGAAATGAAGGTATGGGGAGAAGCCCAAGTAGCTGCAGAATAAATCTAATCAATAGGCAGCCTATCTTGGAAAGCTATAGAAGTGGCTAAAGCTCTAGTTGAATGAGCCCTGGGTTTGGATGGCAATTGTTGATGTCTGATCTCATACACAAGGGTAATCAACGAAGTAAGCCATCTAGAGAGAGATACTTTAGAAATTGGAAGGCCCATTCTACCTTCTGCATAAGAAACAAACAGTTGATCAGACTTCCTGAATTGTTTGGTCCTGTCTAAATAGTACCTAAGTTGGCGATGAACATCTAAACAGTGTAACTTTTGTTCTGACCTATTGGAATAATTAGGGAAGAACACAGGGAGTTCAATGGTTTGATTCAAATTTGCCGGTGAAGCTACCTTGGGCAAGAAGGACGGGTTAGTACGCAAGGACACCCTATCCTTATGAAACACTAGATAAGGGGGTCGACTACACAGAGCATGGAGTTCAGAGACTCTTCTAGCTGAAGTGATAGCTACTAAAAAGAGTGTTTTCCAAGATAGTAACTTTATTGAACATGAAGCCGCAGGTTCAACGGCTTCAAAGGAGGGAAGAATTAAGGACGCCAGAGCCAAGTTGAGATCCCATTGAGGAGGAGGATCCCTGATTGGTGGTTTGTGGAGAAAAACTCCCTTTAAAAAGGCTTTGCAGAGTTTGTGAGACATAATGGAGGACTCTAATACTCCAACATGAAAGTTCGATATTGCTGCCAACTGAACTTTGATGGTAGACTGGGACGAACCTGAGTGGAAAAGTTCGGCTAGAAAGTCTAGAACTGATTGACTGGAAGCAGTGAAAGGATCTATATTCTTTGACTGCGCCCAATAGGAAAAACGTTTCCACTTGCTATGATAGACTTATGAGAGGCTATCAAAATATCTCTAACTGAGCGAGATATCAGAGGAAGCCTGGCTAGAGTTGGAATTGGAGGAACCACGCTGTGAGGTTCAGAGACGGGAGGGAGTGGTGCAACTGACCCGACTGATGGGTCAAGAGGTCTGGAACTGGGTCCAGATGCCAAGGTTGCTCCAACAGATAACGGTGGAGAAACAGGAACCAAACCTGTCGAGGCCAGTAAGGGGCAATAAGGATCATGGAAGCTTTCTGAGCGATGGCTTTCTGTATTAGCTGAGATATCAGTGGGAAGGGAGGAAAAGCATACAGAAGTCCCCGGGGCCAATCGTGTACTAGAGCGTCTCTGCTGGGGTGGCCTGGCTGGGGAAAGAGGGTGAAGAAATAGTCGCACTTGCTGCTTTGGGGAGTAGCGAAAAGGTCGCAGCAAGGCCGGCCCCACTTTCGAAAAACTTTCTCCAACACTGAATTCTTCAGAGACCACTCGTGAGGCATGAGAATAGCTCTGCTCAATTTGTCTGCAATCACATTGGACTTCCCGGGAATGTGCGTTGCTAACAGAAACCGCCGAGAAGAAATCGCCCATTGCCACAGTCTGAGTGCCTCTTGACATAGGGGGTAAGATCTGGTTCCGCCTTGTTTGTTGATGTACCACACTACAGACATATTGTCTGTCTGAATTGTTATAGTTCCCATGGGAAGAGAGTCTTGTAAGGCTTGCAACGCTAGAAGCACTGCTCATCTCTAGGACATTTATGTGCAAGTGGCACTCGAAAGGTTGCCACATGCCTTGGACCGTCCTGCCCTGGTAATGCCCCCCCCCCCACCCGATCAGGGAGGCGTCCGTTGTCACTGTAGCAACCGGAGGGGAAGGGATGAAAGGTCTCCCTAGGTGGAGCTGGGGAGATGTGATCCACCAAGAGAGATGATTTTTGCAAGATTGAGTTATCCGAATAGGATGGGACATTGGAAGTCGTTGGAAAGACCATTGTGTGAAGACCATCCATTGTAAAATTCTCATATGGAAGCGAGCTAAAGGTAGAAGAGGGATGGCCGCCGCCATAATCCCTAAGACCTTCAGGATCAATCTGGCTTTGACTTTGTTGCTCTGCAAGACAAGAGAGACCTGTCTGTGTGTCTGCTATTCTCTGCTCTGTGAGTCTGGCTGACATGTTGACTGCGTCTAGATTTGCGCCTATAAAGGTAATAACACAAGGCGACAAGACAGACTTTTCGTAATTTATTGAAATGCCTAGTGTCTGACATGTGTGAAAGGTGTAGTCTCTGGCAAGAAGCAAATGATGCTTGGTGGGGGCTGTAAGGAGCCAGTTGTCTAAATAAGGAAACACCTGGAATCCTTGTCGTCTCAGATGAGGCGACCACTGCCATGCATTTGGTAAACACTCGGGGGGCTGTAGTGAGACCAAAGGGCAGGGCTCTGAATTGGAAATGACTGGTTCCCAGCCTGAAGCGGAGGAACCTCCTGGAGCGTCGACTCATTCTGATGTGATAGTACGCATCCTGGAGATCTATCGAGCACATCCAGTTGTCCCGTCCCAAAAGGGGTAGAATGGACTGCAGCGTGACCATCCGGAACTTTGTTTTCTTGACAAACTTGTTCAAGTTGCTGAGATCCAAAATGGGTCTCCAGTCCCCTGTTTTCTTTGGAACCAAAAAGAATTTGGAGTAGATTCCGGATCCTGTTTGGTCTGCTGGAACTGGTTGAATGGCTCTTTTTGCGAGCAGCTTTGAAATTTCTAATGCTGCTTGCCCCCTTTGACTGGGTGGAACGTCTGGAAGGGATTTTTTGGATTGCTTCGGAATGAAAAGGAATGGGATTCTGTAGCCTTCGGAAATTATACTGTACCCACTTGTCTTGAGTTAGGGATTGCCAGGCTTCTGGGTACAGCGATAATCTTCCCCCGACTGCCTCCGAAGGTGGACAGTCGGGCAACACCTCAGGGATGCCGAAAGGGCTTGTCGGAAAAGGATTCTCGACTGCCCTGATTCTGCGGGCCCCCTCTGCCTCTAGGACGGCATCTACCATTATTGTTCCCCCCTCTGCCTCTAGAGGGGAATCGACTCTGTGCGTCAGGCAAATCTCCCGGAGATTGTTTGCGGAACCACATCTTTCCCCCTTTCTGGCCTTTGGGGTAAGGCCTAGAAGGAATAGAAAAATGGACTCCGACGGCAGCGAGAGTTTTGCCATCAGTCTCGCACCTAGTCAGGGTTTCCTTCACTTGAGGACCAAAGAGGGATGAACCATCAAAGGGGGAATTAGTGAAGGATGCCTTGAAAGGGTCCGCAAAGTTACATAGCCGCATCCAAGCGTGCCGACGCAAGGCTACACCTGTACCTGCCGCTCTACTTGCTCCATCCACCGCATATGAAAGGAGGCGCATGGAGGAGTTAGTTATAGAATTAAGGGTCGCCAGCTGAGAGTTCATCCTATCCTGAAAACCCGCAGCTGTTGGGTCCTTTAACATTTCGCTCGCTTCCTTGAGTAAATCCCTCTGAAGACGAGTGAAATGAAACATGTAATTCAGCGAGCGCATAGTAAAGGTCGCTGACGAGAACATCCGCTTCCCGTACCTGTCCATCGCCCTAGACTCCTTGTTAGGAGGATGGACAGGCACCGAAGGTTCAACTAACTCCTCCTTGGTGGCCGCAGCCACCACCATAGCATCAACAGAGACGCCTTTGGTTAAAAATTCCTTGTCCTTGGGGGCAGTGATAAATTTTGATGGTCTCCTGGGGGTGGGTTCCACTGAGTCAGGAGCCGCCCAGGCCTTCTTTGCCACCACTTGCATAAGGGAGTCAAAGGGAGGGGACACCCACGAGGTGGAAGGGCGAGAGCCAAACACCTCAAGATACACCGATTCATCCTCTGAAGGGTTGAGGGCTGGCCAATTCCCCCTCTGTTTTAAGATTGAGGATGTCTGCAAAGGAGACATCTTCAGAGGGGGAACGAGAGGAACCTTCAGAATCCTCTAAATCAGTGTCAGAGGTGACAGACTCAGGGGAGTCAATGTGCTTCCTCTTGCACTGCCTCTTCCTAGGGGGCTCTCCTGCCGGGTCAGGAGAGGCCTCGAAGAGGAGGAGATCCCACTGGGGAAACTTGAGGAGCTGGCTCTCACGGTCGGGATGAGAGTGAGTAGAAATCACCGGAGGCACCGTGGAGGGAGGGGCGGAAGGAGCCGACTGTGGAGTTGAACCTGGTTCTAACACGCTCCTCATGACCTCGAAGGCACCCCTGTCAGGCAGAGCCGGAGGTCTCCGCTCCGAAAAGCTGAAGACCTCCCCCGGCACCGACAGTGATGGCTCCGAGGCCGATGTCGGAGCCGAACTCACCAGCGCCGAAGCACCGAGAGGGAGAGCGGGGTTGGACAAGGGTCCGATGCCACTCGCCCTTTCGGAGCCGACGAGGGAAGTCCGGCGCCGAGATTCTTCCAAGGAAGACATCTGAGCAGACGACGGCACCGAAGATAAAGGTATCTGTTCCGACGCCACCACAGTCTCGGGTCCGAGCCGCCCCAGCTCCGAACTCAGAAGAGTCAGAGGAGGAACATTTTGAGTAATGGGAATAGTTCGACTGTTGAGTCGGACTTTGAAGCATCTGGGCCAGTGCCTCGGACTTAAGAAGTCGACTCACTACTCTCTGAAGGTCATGATCCGATAGTCTGGAAGACCTAGAGGAGTGAGATCTATGGCTCCGTTCAGACAGCAAAGGTGATGCTGGAGCCTAATGAATGGAGCCAATAGATGGAGATCAGGACCTTTTTCTGGATGTCTGTTCCGACAATTTGATCGGAGCCGACTCAATTAAGTCTTCCTCGGCTCCGGCCGGAGCCGAGGAAATAGTAGGGGCATGCGTTCGAGATTCATCGGCTCCGGCCGGAGCCAATGTTCGAACAGCCTTTGGACCCCCAGAAGACGGCTTAGAGACGGGAGCCGAAGGTCTGGAAGGCTTAGAGGGATTCCCCGAGGATTGAGTCGAGGGACCCTCAGGCTTCAATAAACCCCTTAAAATGAGTTTATTTTTGCGCTCCTGCAGGACTCTAGGGCTGAAGCCATGGCAAACAGCACATGAGTCCTGCAGGTGCAAAGGCCCCAGGCAGTATACACAAGAAGTGTGACAGTCTGTCAGAGACATCTGACAGCACGAGTCCCACTTCTTGAAGTCTGAGACCTTCGATTCTTTAGACATGTCCAAAAAAAAAAAATTAAAGTGTAACCACAAACACACCGATTACACTTGTAATATTTTTAAATTAAATATTAGTAATTAACTTAAAAATTAAGACCCTACAAAACACAGCCACTCCAACTACTAAGGTAGGGAGGGAATGGGCCTAAAGCCCAAGGGAATAAAATTAGCAAATTTAGGAAAAAACTGGGGAAACTTGACTAAAAAGGGGAGTAAACTACTTAACTTTGGAAACTATAAGGAAAGCTAACTTAAAAAGGGGGTCTATCTAAGATACAACTCAATATTTCAACTAACCTGACGAGCCAGTTGAAAAAGCACCTCGATCGCTGTAGCGGCAAACGAGATCGGAGGAGTTACCGCCTAGCATTGTGGGATATAGGGGAGCCTCGAGCTGGTGGAACTAGCTCTCGAGCTTTTAGAGTGGCCGAGTCGGAGAAGAGGATCGGCTCCGAACCCATCCAGCAAGAATGAAGGCGAGATAGACAACTTAACATGCATAATTTGGCAAGACTGTTAGACTGGGGAGAGTGCAAACATTGTAATACTAAAGTAGCTGAAACAAACTGGAAACAAACTACAAAGCAACATAGAAAATTGAGTCTAACACAAAGGATCACAGATTACCAACAGTTCAAAGACAGAAGCAAGAAAACCAGATACAGTGGTCCATGAAAAGACAAAAGTAGCACTGATTATTGAAAATCGCTATACCCAGTGACTGCAGTGTCTTGTGTACAGAGAGATACAAAGTTATAAAAATACAGGATTTAAAAGCAGAAATGAAAGCAATGTGGAAGAAAGATTCCCAGACTTTTCCAATAATAATAATAATAATAGGGGAAACGGGTCTTATAAAAAAGAATCTACAATCATATTTGAATATGTTACAGATACATACAACTCCATACAAACCTGCAGGAAAAGTCATTACTGGGTACATTGCGGGTGCTGAGAAGAGCACTTCTGGCTGGCAAATATTGAAACAATACTAATTTCATGAACTTTAATCATGCTTTTGGCACAGGAATGTCCATTCCCGTCATGGTATTAGAAACCCAAAAGATTTGGAGAAATTAAACAAATAGACTCCCTCTTACCCTGACACTCTGACCATTAAATTTCTGTCGTACTCCTAAAGACAGAACAGTTCTGCCTCCTCTGGGCTAAATAATGACAGACATTTGAGTTTTAGACTTCATATTCATTAGAAAAATGCATACAGATACAAATCTGGTTATTCTAGCCGATTTATAACCTATAAATATTTTGTATGCTTTGGCCGATTAACCAGCCATTTATTTATCTAGCCCAAGGTCCGGTCCCAGCGAGACCAGATAACAGGGAGTCTACCATATATATCTCATACACTCACTCATAATTTTAGTAGGACGTAACACGGAAGGTTGAAAGATGGAAGCAAAAACTGACAGAGGGCAAAGAATAAAGAAATAGTTGCGCAAAACCTTACCATAACCATAGATATATCCTTCTCTTCCATGTTGCAGTATTGTTACTGTGGGATCCTCAGACTCAGGTGACCTGAACAGTGGCTCCTATACAAAAGCTTAAGCCTGTTTGCTGCTAGTGTGTGAGACATCACACACAGGGCCATAAACTAGGGGCCTTAACTGTGACATCTGCATGCACAGACCTCAGAAAGTACAGTTTTGTACCTACCATAAATGTAGATGTTAGAGTGTATACCCTGCTGCAGTCATCACACTTGGGTTATCCTGTCATCAGGCGGTCCCGCAGTCGGCCTGAATTCCAAAGTCCTGGTCTGGCGTCGGTTGCTGTCGCTTCTTCCCTGACGTCAGTGCGTCAGGGGTATACAAGAGGCATCAAATGCCATTTTCTTCAGTTTTTCTTGCCCCAGATGTCAGGTGCCCCCCCCCAAAGGTGGTCAGTAGATAGTACCAAAACAAAGTGTAGCACAAACAAAACATCCCTCCAGCTATAAGCAAATACACCACAAAGGTTGTATCAGATTTTGAGGTATTGAAAGGTTTTAGTTAGGTCAGAGGGAATGGAGGGAGGGTAACCTGGACTGCAGCAGGGTATACACTCGAACATCTACATTTATGGTAGGTACAAAACTGTACTATGTTCATCGTGTTACCCTGCTGCAGTCATCACACTTGGGTAGACTCCCAAAGCTAAGGATGGGAGATGGAATCTAACAGGGTTAGAGGAGGCTAGAAAGCCCTGCAAAACTGCAGTGGTGAAGCCAGCTCTAGTCTTAGAGTAAAGTGATAAGTGATAGTGTTTGGTGAAGGTGTGTACTGAACTCCAAGTTGCAGCTTCCAGAATTATCCTTGGTAGGCACCCCCCCCCCCGAGGAAGGCTGTAGATGTAGCTGCTGCCCTGGTGGAGTGGGGCCTAATGCTAGCAGGAACTGGTTTTCCATGATGGGAGTAGCAAAAACGTATGCAATGTCCTATCCATTTGGAAATGGTCTGTTTTGAGATAGCCTTTCCTTGTGATGCTGTAGCATAGGATACAAAAAGCTGGTCAGATTTTCTGAAAACCTTAGTTTTATCCAAGTAGTAATGTAGCTGCCTGTGAATGTCCAAGGAATGCAAGAGTCTTTCTCCTTTGTTCTGCGGATTTGGAAAGAAGGTGGGTAAATGGATGGTTTGATTTAGAGCCACACTGGATACCACCTTAGGCATAAAGGAGTGGTTAGCTCATAGAGAAACTCTGTCTTGAAAAATGAGGAAAGGCTCTACCGCCATTAGAGCCTGAAGCTCAGACTCTTCTGGCTGAAGTAATTGCTAGCAGCAGGGAAGTCTTCCATGATACAAACTTTAAGTCAGCTGAGAAAGCTGGTTCAAAGGTGGTAGCGTAAGTCTTTCTAGAACAAAATTGAGGTCCCAAGTTGGTGTTGGTGCTCTCCTGGGAGGCCTAATGTTTTTGGCCCCCTCTGAGAAATTGCCTTAGAAGTGGATGTGAAAATAAGGGAGGATCCATGTTGTAGTGAGCTGAAATAGCTGAGGCGTGGATTTTAATAGATGAAAAAGAAAGCCCTTTGTGTAACATCTCAGTTAAATATTGTAGAATCTGAGGTATGTCCGGCTGAAGGGTATTTTGGCCTTTAGCTTGGTTCCAGGCGCAAAACCTTTTCCATTTGTCTGAGTAGGCTTTCCTGGTGCTAGGCTTCCTGGCCTCCAGAATAACATCCATACCAGCTTGTGAAAGAGGAGCTGGCTGGTTGCTTAGGAGATCTGCCATGCTGCCAAATTTAAGGTTTTGAGCTGGCTGTGTAGAATCAGACTGTCTTGCTGTGTGAGCAGTTGAGAAATTTGTGGTAAAATCCATGGTGGGCCCTGAGCCATATTCTTTAATAGTGGGTACCAGTGCTGGCGTGGCCAGCCTGGGGCAATGAGCATCATTCAGGGTCTCTCCATCCTGACTTTCAGCAGCACCTTTGTGAGAAGGGGCAATGGAGGGAAGGCATATACTGACAGCATTTTCCATCTGAATGAGAGTGCATCCACTTTCCAAGCTTGATGGTGAAATGTCCTTATGCAAAATTTTGTTAGCTGATAGACCTGTTTGCCAGCCCCCAAAGTCCATAAAAACTTACTAGACCCCCCCCTGCGACCCATAGTAGCGGCTAAGGGTTCCAAGATTTCTACTATCTCAAAATTCCTGGATTACAAATTCACGAAACTATGGCCTAGATCTTCCCATCTTCTTAAAGATTACTGGGAATTTTTAAAGCAGACAACTCCAGACCTTACGGTACCTAATCTCAAATTCCTAACCATTGATGTTGTGGACCTGTTTTCAGTGATTCCACACGAAACAGGTCTACAATGGTTGGATGAGGCTATTACATCTTGTCCGAAAGCAGAATTTCGGGACAATTTTTTGATCTTGAATTTGATGAAACTTGTATTACATCACAACTTTATCCATTTTGGGGGAGAATATTATAAGCAAATTTCAGGCGTGGCTATGGGGGCAAACTGTGCACCGACATACGCAGATATTATTCTCTCCATTTGGGAAAGTAAATTTGTACTTAACAGTACTTTTAAACAACATTGGGTAGCTTACTATAGGTTTCTGGACGATATCTGTATTTTTTGGACAGGGACCCATAGTGATATTCAGGAATTTATGGATTATCTAGCTTCCACAACAGATTTCCTTACTTTCACGCATCAAATATATGATGACAGGGTTGAGTATTTGGATGTCCTGCTTAGTAAGAAATTACAAGGGGGTTTTAAATCTAATGTATACAGAAAACCCACCTATTCTAATAGCTATGTTCACTTTAAAAGTCTGCACCCGTTATACCAGAAAAGAAGCATTGTGAAGGGACAGTATGTCAGAATTTCACGCATGACGTCAGAGGACGAAGACTTCCTTATGGAATGCCACAAATTGAGGTCCATGTTCCAAGACAGGGGATATCCTGTATGGTTTATAAACCAAATTCAAGAACAAGTTATTATTGGTAGAAAGGACAAATACACACCAGTGTTAGGGGCAGGAACCACTCCATTGAGACAGGATATGTATGAAAATAATATAGATTTTAATCATGCTTTCATCACACAATATAGTACCAACTCAAGCGACATCAGGGATATTATTTCACAGGAGTGGGAAGCATTCACGGCATTTACTGATTTGCCTAATTTGCAAGGCAAAGAAATGAGAACTGTTTTTAGTAGAGGTAAAAACATTAAAAGTTTGTTGGAACAGGCCCCCATCCAGAATAAAACAGCACGTACACGCAAGGGTACATATAAATGTGGTACCTGCTCGCAATGCTCTTATATCATACAGGACGAACAAGTCACTATTACAGCTTTGAATAGAGTTATCAAAGCAAGAGAATATTTTAACTGCAACAGTCAAAGGGTGGTATATCTGGCTATTTGCACACAATGTCCAGCATACTATGTGGGCAAAACAGAGCGCACTCTTAAGCGCAGGATATATGAACATATGTATGATGTGCAAAAAACTAACATCAATAATGCTTTGTACAAACATACATTGACATGTCCCACAGCCAGATATAGATTCTTTGTCCTGGAAAGTATAGACAAGGACCCTAGGGGGGGACCATGGCAGGCCAGGTTGGAACAAAGGGAGACCCACTGGCAGATCTCCCTGGACTCCAACAAGAAACCAGGCTTAAATGATTATATTTCCATCAAGCCTATATTAAAACTTAAGGCTAGTATAGTATAGATATATAAACTCTAATATTTAGAGGATTTTAAATTGTTTTTAAGATTATCATGAATATATTTGGTTTTATTTATGGTGGTATTTTTGTGACACATCAAATGTTTTTTAAAAAACATATGGTTTTAATTTTTGGATATATGTTTTTTTATATAACCAGATTAAAATGTTTTACAGTCTGAGTACACATTACTTAAAACGTATATTCCTTTAACTTCCTAATTGGAACAACATGTGATTAATTATTTGTGTATTTAAACTAAACATTCAGGTGTTTTGATTGTCTGAAGAAGTTGCATTTGGCAACGAAAACGTGTTTTATTTGTTGGAAATATATGCGTTAATAAAGAAGGTTCTACATTCTAGTGTTTTCCATCATTTGGTCCTTGGATATCCATTGGCTTTTCCCTGAAGCTGTGCTTGGTTGTCTTTGTAATTTTCAGCTTCCCTCTTCATTTTGTTTGTCTGTTTAGAGATGGCCTTTCCTTGTGATGCTGTAGCATAGGATACAAAAAGCTGGTCAGATTTTCTGAAAACCTTAGTTTTATCCAAGTAGTAATGTAGCTGCCTGTGAATGTCCAAGGAATGCAAGAGTCTTTCTCCTTTGTTCTGCGGATTTGGAAAGAAGGTGGGTAAATGGATGGTTTGATTTAGAGCCACACTGGATACCACCTTAGGCATAAAGGAGTGGTTAGCTCATAGAGAAACTCTGTCTTGATGAAAAATGAGGAAAGGCTCTACCGCCATTAGAGCCTGAAGCTCAGACTCTTCTGGCTGAAGTAATTGCTAGCAGCAGGGAAGTCTTCCATGATACAAACTTTAAGTCAGCTGAGAAAGCTGGTTCAAAGGTGGTAGCGTAAGTTTTTCTAGAACAAAATTGAGGTCCCAAGTTGGTGTTGGTGCTCTCCTGGGAGGCCTAATGTTTTTGGCCCCCTCTGAGAAATTGCCTTAGAAGTGGATGTGAAAATAAGGGAGGATCCATGTTGTAGTGAGCTGAAATAGCTGAGGCGTGGATTTTAATAGATGAAAAAGAAAGCCCTTTGTGTAACATCTCAGTTAAATATTGTAGAATCTGAGGTATGTCCGGCTGAAGGGTATTTTGGCCTTTAGCTTGGTTCCAGGCGCAAAACCTTTTCCATTTGTCTGAGTAGGCTTTCCTGGTGCTGGGCTTCCTGGCCTCCAGAATAACATCCATACCAGCTTGTGAAAGAGGAGCTGGCTGGTTGCTTAGGAGATCTGCCATGCTGCCAAATTTAAGGTTTTGAGCTGGCTGTGTAGAATCAGACTGTCTTGCTGTGTGAGCAGTTGAGAAATTTGTGGTAAAATCCATGGTGGGCCCTGGGCCATATTCTTTAATAGTGGGTACCAGTGCTGGCGTGGCCAGCCTGGGGCAATGAGCATCATTCAGGGTCTCTCCATCCTGACTTTCAGCAGCACCTTTGTGAGAAGGGGCAATGGAAGGAAGGCATATACTGACAGCATTTTCCATCTGAATGAGAGTGCATCCACTTTCCAAGCTTGATGGTGAAATGTCCTTATGCAAAATTTTGTTAGCTGATAGACCTGTCTGCCAGCCCCCAAAACTATGTCTGGGTGTCCCCATTTTTGGGTTACCATTGCAAATACTTGTGGATCCAGTTTCCACTCATGGGGATCCATGATGTTTCTGCATAGGTAGTCTGCCAATGTGTTATTTTTTCCTGGCAGGAATTGAGCTTGTAATTGAACTTGGTAAGCCAGTGCTGTGTTCCACAAGGTCATTGCTTGCCTGCATAGAGGGTAGGTGTGTGTACCCCCTTGTTTAAGTACCACATTACTGTGGTGTTGTCTGTCATTATAAGCTGTCCTGGATTATAAGAGGTCCTTGAAGGCTGTCAGGGCATTCTGTACAGCTAGCATTTCTTTTTGATTGATGTGCAGATCCTTTGATCTGCAGTCCATATGCCTTGAACGCACCTTCCTGCCATGTGTGCCCCCCAGGCATAGTCCGATGCATCTGTTGTCATAGTTTGCCTGGCTGGGGGTAAAGTGAAAGGCTGACCTTTGTTGAGGTGACATGCCTGTGACCACCATAGAAACTCCTGTTGAAGGCAGGGAATGAGAGGTGTCATTGTTTCCAAGCTGTGTTGAGTCCATACGCTTTTTAGGTACCATTGTAATTTCCTCATATGCAGTTTTGCAAATGGTATTTGTAGTATGCAAGATGCCATGAAGCCCAAGGCCTGCAGAATTTTTCTTGCAAGGAGTTGGGTCTTTGTTGCCATTGTTTTGAAGTATTGAGCTAGTTGTAGTTTGTCTGGCGTCAGGTAAGCCATCTGGGCTGTTGTATTCAAGCTGGCACCCAGGAATGTCATTTTGTGAGGGCACTAGTTTTGACTTCTTTTCATTTACTGTGTACCTTAGGCAACTTAGGTGTTTTACAAAAGCCAGATGTAAGAGTGTCCTTGCTTTCTGCTTGGATGAGGCAGTCATCCAGGTATGGGTATATTTTGAATTCCTCTGTCTGCAGTATGCAATTACTGGTGCCAGGCATTTTGTGAAGACCCTGGGCGCAGTAGATAAGCCAAAGGGCAGTGCAGAGAATTGGTAATGGGTTGAACCTGCAATGAAGCAGAGGTATCTTCTGCAATTTTGTCTGATAGGGACATGCAGGTATGCCTCCTTGAGGTCCAACGTTACTAGCCAAGCTTTCTTGCCCAACATGGGAAGAAGCTGCTGTAGTGTTAGCATCTTGAATTTGGGTACTTGCAAGAAGGTGCTTAGAATTGAAAGGTCCAAAATGGGTCTCCAAGCATTGTCCTTTCTGGGGACTAGAAAGAGCCTTGAGTAAAATCCTTGGCCTTGCTCCTGTGTAGGTACCAGTTGAATGGCTCATGTCCATGAGAGCTGTAATTTGTTTTTGTGCCTCTGCCCATTGATTGTGGCAGGTTTGGCATGCCTTTTATCCTTGGCAAGGTGTGGAAATGGAATCTGTATCCTTGTGAGATAATGTCTAGGACCCATTTGTCCTTTGTGACGATGTGCCAGTTGTCTGCAAAAAGTGCTAATTTTCCTCCCAAGGGAGCTGCCAAGAGAGTTTTGCTTGGCAGTTTGAGTTTTAAGTCATTGTGTTTGCCTTCTAGCAGTTTGGGACCTGTCTTCTCCTCCCTTCTGTGTTGCAGTGCCCCATTGGCGAGGTTTGTAAGGGATTTGCGCTTGTCCTCTGCCCCTTGGGCGCCTGTATTTACCCCTCTGTGGTCTGTCAGAAGCTGGAAAGGACAGATTTTTTGTTGGCCAATTTCTGCTGAAGTGTGGGGGCTGTACCTGTAAGAAATCTTTGACCGTCTGCATAGATTTTGCCTTATCCTCCATTTTCTTTAAAACCTCTTCTGCTTTAACCCCCAAATAAGACATCCTGCTGTAAGGGTGCATCTAGTAACTTTGCTTTAACGTGATCAGGCAGAGTTTGTTCCTTTAACCAAGCATGCCTACGTATAACAGACCCAGTAACAGCTGCTCTACAGGAAGCTTCCAAGGAATCAAATCCACATTGTAAAGTATGTTTGCCCACCTGTTCAGCTGCATGCAACAGATCCTGCATTTCCTTGAATTCAGACTGTTGAGGGTACGTGCTCATCTTTTGTTTTATTTGAGACATTAGGAATTGCTAGTATTTAAGCATGTGAAAGTGACAATTTAGTGCTCATAGCCAAAGTAGCTGAGGTGTAAACCTTCTTCCCCCACCTATCTAGTGCTCTGGAGTCACTTTCAGAGGGTACAGGATTTTTGGCCATAGAAGCCTTAGACCCTTTGGGAACCTGGGAGATTGTCTATGGATCAGCAACAGGGCTTTTGTAAAGGAATTTGTGCGAGTCAGGCACTCTATAGTATCTTTCTGGTTTGGCTGGAGCAGGAGGCAGAGAATATGGATTTAGACTAGATTCTAAATAAACATCATCCACAATGTCTAAAACTGGGGGGATAGAAGTGGTCTGTTATGGGGGAAGTAAAAGAAACTCTCGGAGCCTTTTCTTTGAGTTGGAGTAGTCCTGACCTTCCCAGTGGAAATGTTCCCTCATGGTATGGTAAGGTTTCCCCAAAGGAATAGTCTTCAGGGGGGAGAAGCTGAGGGAATGGAATCTTCAGCATCAGAATCTTCATAAGGGGGAAAGGAATAATCCTGTTCCTCAGAGGAGCCTGAGGAAATAGACACTTGATCAGAGGAGGCATAATCCTCCGCTTGTCTAGGCCTTTTGTCGGGGGGTGGGGGGGGGGGGGGTTGGGAACCCCTGATTAAAGAAATCAAATCTTCAGCCATTTTAAGCATCTGTTTCTTAGGCATGGGGCCTTGAACTGGAGACTGAAGTGCAGTCTTTTTTGGTTTTAGAGGAGTCTTAAGCTTAGCATAACATTTTATGATTAGAGTAGTCTGTCTGAAGACACCTTCTGAAACCGAAGGTGTTGCTACAGCACCGGCTTCTTCTGCAATGTCATCGGTAGGGACAAAAGAAAATGGCTGTGTCAGCCTAGAACGCTCTGCTAGAGAATCCGAAGCTGTCTGGGGTTCCAATTCTGCGGTAGACAGGGGCTGCGTAGGCGCCTCCCTGAAGACCAGAGGACCGGCAACCGGCCCATCCGAGGCCTCTGAGTCTGGCTTGGATCTAGGCTGCCTGTCTTTATCTTTGCGCTTTTTATGCACGCCGGTAGGCGGTTGCTCCGAAGGCATAGTGTAATTAAAATTTCCTACCGTAGTGTCGTGCAAAATCAAAGCGTCGCTTTATAGTTCGCTTATTGAACCTAGCACAAAACAGACAACCAGTGACGTCGTGGTCTGGGCCTAGGCAAGGTATACAATAAGAATGAAAGTCCTTATGAGGTATTTGCTTCCCACAAGAAATGCAACTTAATTTTTTCTGACATCGGACTGAGGCAAGAAAAGGTTCTCCAACGGGGTACTTAGCTTTGATGACTTCGGACTGAAACTCGATTCGAAAATCTCAGATGCCGACCGGCACTTGCAAACTGCTTCTGCTTTGGGCACCGCGCGGCAAGAAAGACCGAACAAAATGGCGTTGGATGCCTCATATACCCCTGGCACACTGACGTCAGGGAAGAAGCAACAGCAACCGATGTCGGACCAGGACTTTGGAATTCAGGCTGACTGCGGGACCGCCTGACGACAGGATAACCCAAGTGTGATGACTGCAGCAGGGTAACATGAACATTTAACTGCCCAGTCGAACAGTAGTCTAGGTAGTGCCAAAAGATGCCGTCTAGACCAGTCAAATGTAACTGACTGCTCAGTGTAACCACAGTCTAGGCAGTGCCTCATGATGCTCCACAAACAAGAAAAAGGTAATGCTGGGGGATAGGTGGGAGGGAAGGAATACCGCAACATGGAAGAGAAGGACATCTTTGGTTATGGTAAGATTTTACACAACTATTCTATGTCCTATTCTCAAGTTGCTGTATTCTTACTGTGGGAGAGCACCAGAGTTTGAGGAGGATGAAGGGTGGAGGATTAGGTAGCAGATTCCAGAAAAACTTGTAGGATTGCCTTTGCAAATCCTGCTCTAGATCTGGGGCTTGTACTTCTGAGTCCATTCTGAGTCCATTCGTGGTAGCTCCCCAGCCCAAATCTGAAGCATGTGTGTGGATTGTGCTCAGTTGGTGTGGTGGGTAGGGATGGAGGGGCAGGCCTGGGTTCAGTTGTATCCATTGAATCCACCACTTCAATTCTGCTTTTAACCAAGGCAGGAAGGATAGTGGCTGTGTTGGGACCACATTCTTTAGATACCATTGTAACTTTCATATGTGCATCCTGGCTAGTGACAGCATAGGTACTGTGGCTGCCATAAGGCCCCGTAGGCACATTAAATGCCTGGCTGACAAGTGGTTGACCTGGAGGAGGTTCTGGAAGTGGCTGATCAGGGAAATTACTTTGTCTTGAGGGAGAAAAGCCTTCAGATAGGTCCGTATCCTGCATCCCAGGAAATTTTTGTCTTGTGCTGGAGAGAGGGATGATTTGGTGAGGTTAGGTGCGAATCCAAACCCCTGGAGCAGAGACATGGAGAACAGATATTTGAGGGCATCTTTCCACTTCTGCAAGAATGAGAATGTCATCCAGGCAGGGGTAGATTTGAATGCAGTTGGTTCTGCAGTAGGCTATGGCAGGAGCTAGGCACTTGAAGACTCTTGGTGCAGTGGATAAAAAAAAAGAGCAAGGCAGTAAATTGAAAGTGTGAACAGGGTCCAGGAAAAATTAGGTACTTCCCGTGGTTTGAATGGATGGGAATATGGAGGTAAGCCTCCTTGTCCAAACTGGCCGCGAAAGCCTTGAGTGGCAATAGTGGAAGCAGGTTTTGGAGGGATAGCATTCTGAAAGTGGGGACTTTCAGGAAGATATTTAAGGATAAATCCAGGATTGGCCTCCAAGGGCCATCCTTGTTTGCTACCAGGAATTACCTGGAATAGAAACATTTTCCTTCTTGCCCTGGTGGAAATCAGTTCTATGGTTCCCTGTGTAAAAAGATCCTGGATAACATGAGGGACGAGGTGAAGCTGGTTTTTGGGGGGGGAAGAGAATGCCCAGAGGTCTGGGTTTTTCCTCCAGAGACAGAAAATATCCTTTTTCCACTGTTACCAGAACCCAACGGTCTGAGGTGACTTCTTTCCAGAGGGGCAGACAGTGAGAGGCAGGATGAGAGGTGGAGGTGATCTAGGCAGTCACGCATTGATGTTATTTCTGTCCTGAGAGGGTCGTTTGTGGGTGGGCTGAAAAGGGGCTGTCCTGGAACAGGGCTGCCTCCTTGTTCCTTTCCTATGTCTGGAAGTTTGAAGGAGTAGTGGGGGGGGGGGCGCTCTCTTGACATAGGTAGTTTTTGCAGGGTAATTCCTGTAATATTTTGGTACTGGGAAGACAAGCAGGTGTTTGATATCCTGGAGTTCCTTGCTCTTCACCTGTAGCTTCTTAAACAGTTCTGCATACTGTTTCCCAAACAGAAGGTTATGGTCTAGTGCAGCATCCAGAATTTTGGATATGAAGTCTTCAGGTAGTGGCTGAGCCTAAGCTAGTAGAATCTGTGATCCAGATGCAGCAGATCTGGCCTTTGCTGCATCATAATTGCATCTAACAGACTGCCTAGCAACTTGAAAAGCCAGGGAAAGTTTAGAAGCTATATCGGCCTTATTAGGAGAATCAGGCAAGGAGAACAGTAGGGTTTATAGCTTGGGATACTAAATCTACGGCATATTTTACCATATGGGTTTGGTAATTAATAGCCCTAAATGTTGTAGATCTTTTTCCCCAGCCTGTTCATTATCTTGCTATCCTTGTCTGACAGAGTGATGAGGAAGGAATACTTGGAGACTGCTTGTCTGGAGCTACAGCCATCACACTGTGGGGTCTGCTAAAGGGGCCTTCAGTAGAAATTTGCAGTAGTCAGGGAACTTGTAGAAATAATCAGGTCTCTTGGGAGCAGGTGGTTGAGAGCCAGGGTTTTTTTAGACTGATGCAAATGCAAGTATGCAGGAATCACTGGTGGGATGGCTGACAAGAGGGTGATTCGACCTGCAGCAGCTCAAAATACCTTTGAGTTTCTGTTATCTGGGTAGTAGCCCATTTAAAATACTTCCTCATTTTTGTTATAGTCTCTCCAAATGTAATGTCCTCTGGAAGGGAGTCTCCCTCTACAGAATCCTCATCAGGGAAGTAGCATCCCAAGGGGGAGGCTATTTGGGAGGAGTATGTTGACAGACGGAGGAAGAGAATAAGGCTTTTTTTTCTTCTTGAGTAAAAGGAAGAAAGAATAGATGTAGCGGAGGCAGGTCTTGGATTAAGTACAGGTACAGTGGGAGCAGAGGAGGCCAAGGGCCTGTGGGACAAAGGCTTGCATCAAGGACTGAGTGAAGGACTGCCAGTTAAGAAGCAGACAAATGTTTTGTCTTTTGCCTCTTAAGGGAGTTGCTTTAGGAAAGGCTGTGGGCCTAGCTTCAGGGGTCTGCCCTAAGGTGTAATGATTAGAGTCCTGGGTCAAAGACGGTCATCTGGCGGAGCCTGGTTCCCCCTAGACTTCAGTAGTAACAGATGTCGGAACATCCTCCGCAGATGTGCCAGCCGGTACTTCAGAAACAGCTTCCTCGAAGGTAGATGCAGAGGTAGACAGCTCTAGCTGACATCCCTCAACCCCTATATTAGTGGCAGATGAGCTGACGATGGTGGGACAGAAGTGGTAGGCCTTGAAACTTTGGCCATTTTTCTTGGCAGTTCCACCTGGGCGGCCGACTCCGGATCCATTCTTATCAGCTTTTTTAACCACTGATTGTCCAAATACAAACTGAAAGCAGCCAGACAGCTTCTGAGTGTTTTGGGGACAAAGGACTGGCAGACAGCACAGGAGGTATGATCTCGGCCTAAACAGAATACACAACGATCATGTGTCTTTATGTAGGATTTCACGTCCGCATTTGCATTTACCTTTCTTAGTGGACATCGACTAAGAACAGACTAAAACCAAGCTCAAATAAAAAAATTAGAAAGAATTCCCAAACAAGGTACTTAGCTTTAGACGTCGAAGGAGAAGAGTGAAGCGTTCGATCTGACATTCGACTGCAGCAGAAAAGGTCTGTGCATGCTGACATCACATTTAAGGCCCCATCACATTTAAGGCCCCTGGTTTATGGCCCTGTGTGTGACGTCCCACGCACTAGCAGCAACCAAGTTTAAACTTTTGTATAGGAGCGGACGTTTAAGTCACCTGAGGCAGAGGATCCCACAGTAAGAAAACTGCAACACGAGACCAGAAGGACATCGGAGAGCCTCAAAACCATGACCTTCTTGATCAGGAGGCAAACCAGATCTGATGTATTTGAAGGAAGAGGGAGCTTATGGGTAGGGCAAGAGTCAGAGCCATGATTCACACATTCTAAAGGCGATGACGTCAGATCAAGATGATTCAGATAACCCAAAGGCTGGCTTGGACTTGGACATTGGATCAGTAGTTAATGACAGTTAACAAAAAAGCTGGACTAATGAAATTGACTACAGCAGCAGTCACAAAGACCTACTCCTCAATTTCCCTTAACATGGCTATTCAAAGCAGTGTTTAGTGAGCATGGGAGGGTGGAATGACCAATGGAAATCACTACAGCACCAACAACACTTACAACAAACTGTGTGGGGGGTTAATGTTTTTCATTGTATTATTTTTTTATACTACACTTCTTTATTCATTTTACTTCATTATGACATTTGAGGTGTACACAGACAAATGTTTGTAATAGCTGGAAACATGCACGTCAGTCTCTCCCTGCATCTATGTATGTGAAAACCTGCATGTCTCTGCACTCAGCTGTGTGTGCATGTGTGAGACATAAATAGGACTGTCTGCACTTGTGTACCCATTACTAAATACTACATCTTTTGGATGCAAAATACAACAACAATACATATGCTACATGAAGCAATAGGCAAAGGAAGCATTTTACATCAAAATATATTAAGAAAAAGTGCAAATATATATAAAAATAAACAACTTAACAGAAAGCCAAACAAGTACAATAATTCCTTCCCAAGTGGAAGCTACATGGGAATAACAGCTTAAGAGTGCTGTGCAGTGGACAGTGCACCACCTCCGGAAGGTCAGTTACTTCTCTTGTAACTTCCACTCTGGAGGAAGTAATGCTTGCTAAACATGATATTGAAAGCAATATTTGTAGCTGTAGTGCTGAATTTACAAAAAAAAGTCCACCCACGTTGTTAGCAAGAAAAAAGGCAGATTTTGGTTTCAGGCTCGTGGTACAAAACAGCCCTTTCTTTAACACGCATTGTAACTGCACGAGAGTTGTATTGTATTTCTGGAATGTCATTAGTGTTGATCAATGCCAAACTATACATTTGAAGTACATCCTATTAATGCAACTATAAAGTTACAGCAGTGCTCGTCATAAGCTCAATATGAAGTTTCTCAACTGCATGCTGCCTGCACAGAAGCTCACACTGCAGCGATGTGTGTTACTATAACTAGTGTAGAAATACACATTTCATAAAAACTAGAACTTTAAAAAAGGTTTTCATTCAAATAGGAGTGCTTAAAATGTTTAGTACTGCTATAAAACATCAAGAAATCCATGTGTCTTATTACCTTTATTTTTGTTTCATCGGGACCCTTTGTTGATTCCTGCACCTTGCTTCCTTGTTTTTCTCTCTGTCGGTATGTTTTCATAACACCACATAAGAACGCACTTTTGTTCTAAAAAAACAGGAAATAAAATCCTGTTACTACTATTTAACACATAATAAAAAAGTGACTTTGGACTTCTTAAGAGGCTTTTTCTGGTGTCACCTAACAATGCTGATCAGAAACTGTTACACTAACAGCTGTATTTAACCACCTCTATAAGTAGTACACACAAATATGCCATAAAAAGGTCAATCTGATCATAGCAGCTGCTCTACAAGATAACCCTGGACACATCTTGCCAATCACCACAGCACATTTAGGGTGGTCCTCACCTGCATTCTGAAGCATGCTGTGATTTAAACATATTCATCTCCAAGCATACCTATACATCCACCCCTGCAAACAGTTACATCTACAAAAAACTTCTATCATGGAAACTTGACTGGGTTGAAAACAAACCAAGGGTATCACGAGTGCAAAGTTGAAAAAGCAGAAGCCCTAAGTGGTGTTTATAAAATGAAGCTCAGTTCACAAAGTCACTCAAAATAATAGCTTATGTAGGTTACACTGAAGACCAGATGCCCATAGCAGAGGTGCCTACCAGGGTGACATTCTTGCAGCAAATGTTGGAGGCAGCTTCTAACCAGTACAGTGCGGTCTTGAAATGCAGTATTAATTAGCAAATAAACTGTCTGATTAAGAGACCAATAAAGCAGCTGGCAATCTCAACCACAAGCCCCTCTATTCCCAACACAAAGGAGATTCTGCAAGGGAATTTTGAAACCACCTTCAGAAGGTAATAGGAGCTGATCAAGATCAGTTTCTTGTGAAATGGAGCTCCCTATATACAAGGCCCCAAAATACAGAGATGCAATGTGCAAAGGTAATTGGTTTTCCAATAAATGAATTTTACTAACACTATGCACAAACTGCAAATGGGCAAGTGCGTCACTTTTAACATTCACATCCCATGAAAGGGAACAGCTTCTCAGAGGAGGAAAGAAGTGCAACACGCCTTTTGAGAGCTCCTTGACCAGCTTGAGGATGGGCCATAACCCCCCCTCAAAAAAAAAAAAAAAAGATATTATATATATATGCAATATTCTGCAAGAGTTTAACTCCATCAATCTTGCGCATGTACGGCCAATATCCAAAACCTTTTAGTCCCTCTATGGTGCGTCAGATATGGAAAAGATTTTGTGGGCCACAAAGGTGACTGCACGCACCAGCCCTCAGAACGATAGCCCCAGTCGAAGCCAGCCCTGTAAGGGCAATTGGATATCACTGCCATCCAGAAAGGGAAGTTAATTGATAAGAGGGGAAGAAGGGTGGGAAGGAATACTGCAACATGGAAGAGAAGAACATCTACGGTTAGTAAGATTTTACACAACTTTTCTACGTCTATTTCCAATGTTGCAGTATTCTGCATATGGGCGAGTGCCGAAGCTCACTGAGGTTGGGGTGGTAGTCTAGAGACAGATTCCAGGAATCCATGCAGGAGAGCCCTGGCGAACCCTCCCCTGGACCTGGAGATGAGGTCAAGCTTGTACTTGCTTGGTGAAGGTGTGGACTGAGCACCAAGTAGTAGCTTCCAGGATAGAAGAGGTGTCTAAATCCTTGAAGGCTCCTGCAGATGCCACTGCTCTTGTGGAATGGGCTTTCACTGTCCCTTGCAGGGTCTTACCATGGAAATGGTAGCAGAAGGTAATGGCTTTTGAGATCCAAGTAGAACTAGTCTGCTTGGTAACAGCCTTCCCCAGAGCCCTGGGGTGAAAGGATATGAAGAGCTGGTCAGTCTGATAAACTTGGTGTTCATAGGTTCATACTAGGCTATCTGCCCAAGGGCATTTATAAGCCTAGCCAGAGTTTTGTGGCTTTCGCCACCCCTTTAGTTTGGAGGATACTATGCCCATTATTTTGCTGTGCCTCTGTCCAGCAGTGACACAGATAATCCCTGGGGTATATCTGCGATCTCCCATCCATTGGTCAAGATTTCTCTTGAACAAAGCCAGCGAGGTGCTCTGCCTCGCATGTACTGGGATTTTGTTCCACAGCAATGGGAGTCTCTGGGTGATGAATCTGTCCCTCCAGCACGTCCTATTAATAACCGTGTCAAGGTTTAAGTCTCCCGCCCTTGTAGTTCTGAGGGATCTAGATTTTTTGAGGTGAAGCATGTTCATCAATTCTGGGTTTGACATGGCCTTGTATGTCAGGCACAGGTCACCTCTGAGCAGACGGTAAGCGACTGAGTAGAGCTGAAGTTCCTTCAGTCGGGCAGCATAGGACATATTTTTGAGACCCTTTATCCTTTTGATGAGGAACTTTTGGGGCCTTTCCAGTTGCTGCAGGTGTCGTGTCAGATACATTCCGAATGGGGCATTGTACTCCATCATTAGCCTGATGAGTGATGAGTACAGGGGGACGATGACTTCCCTTGATCTAGATGCGAAACCCTTCATGATCAGGTGGGCAATGTAGAAGGTCTTCCTAACTACTTTGGCAACGTGAGTATCAAATGAAAGGTTACTGTCAACCTGGGTACCCAAATCCCTGATAACCTCTTCTGTGCTTAGTGGGTTGCCGCCTATATGGTAGCTAGGGGTAACCTTGTTTTTCCCGAAGGGTATGACTATGCATTTTTTGGCGTTTAACTTTAGGCCATGGTTCTGGCACCAGTTTTCCGTTTCTATAAGACCCTTCTGAAGGACATCTGTGTCAGATGTGTTCTCAACTATGGCGCCCAATTTGCAGTCATCTGCAAATTTTGTCAGCCATAATCCTCCTGTGTTTGCTTGTACTTCTGAAAAGTAGATGCTGAACAGGAGAGGGCCCAGGACTGAGCCCTGTGGGACACCACTTGTGACAGGCTTTGAGTCTGACATGGCGCCAGCAACTCTGACCCTGTGGGTTCTGTCACTTAGCCAATTTGCAACCCATCTTGTGACGTATGGGTTTACATTTAAGCTGATGAGTTTTTCAATGATACCTGAGTGGGGTATTGTGTCGAAAGCCTTTGCCAGGTCGAGGTAGGCTGTGTGGACTGCCTTTCCCTCATCAATGGCCTTGGTGACTGTTTCGAAAAAGTCCACCAGGTTCAAAAGGCATGATCTGCCCTTGACAAAGCCAAACTGGGTCGGATCCAAAGTCTGCAAGTCTCCTATGTCTTTATTTATTAGTTCAATTATGATCCTCTCCATAGCTTTGCAGATCAAGCTTGTCAAGCTGATGGGACGGTAATTTCCCGGGTCGGTGGAGGCACCTCCTTTGTGAAGTGGGACCACAGTTGCCGTACGCCACTCCTTAGGCACGTATCCGGAGGTGAGGCTAACATTAAACAGCTGCCCTAACTGCGGGTTTAATTCCTCATTGAGTTCGTGGAGCACACATCTGGGGACATCATCTGGTCCCATGGATGCTGTGTTTTTTGCCTTGGAGAGAGCAGTTCTCACCTGAGCATTTGAGATGTTTGGGGGGGCTATAATTCTCTGGTATAGATATCTCACCTTTTGGGGGGGGGGGGGGAGTTTGCACTGAACCTGTCAGCCAGTATGTTGGCAATGTCTGTAGGTTCAGTAATTTTTACATCATTTCGAACTAATTCTGAACATACCTGGGAGTTTCCTCCCAGGTTTCTAACATAGCTAAAGAAGGCCTTATGATTGTCCTTTGAGTCCTTGGCGACTTTTCTCTCAAAATTTGCCTTGAATGATTTTGAGAGATCTTAATTTTTTTACTTATAGTGAACAAGGGTGTTTTCCCTGTTAAGGATTTTGCTCCATCTTGTAGTAGCTTCCTCCTTTTGTTGTAGAGCTTGTTTATGGCTGGGGTCCACCAAACTGGACGCTTGCCTTTGGTACAAAGAGTCTTTGTTTTGTTTGGGATTGCCTGATCCATGCAGTCCTGCAGGTGCTGGCAGAAGGCATTTGTAAGTGATTCAGCGGCTTGAGTAATGGTTTCCGCAGTCTCGGGGGCTATAAAAGAGACCACACTAGCCTTTAGAAGTGTGAAGTCGGCTTTTGAGAAGTTCTTCACTGTGGTCTTTATCTCAGGTGGGGGCGGGATGTGGACTTCCAGTGAGATTAGTTTATGGTCTGATCTCACCAGTGAAGGGTATATTTCCGGTGCTGAACATTGTGACCCCATGTTCGTGATGATGAGATCTAGTATGTTATCTCCTCTTGTGGGAATGGTGACTAGTTGTTCCATGGCATTTGAGTTTATGAACTCTAGGAACCTTTGGGCTAGATTGCTGGGGCTAGAGTAGTGATCCCAGTCTATATTCGGGTAGTTGAAATCACCTAGTATGATGGTATTTGGAGATGCATTTATCCTTTCCAGTGTTTTCAGGAAAGCTATGTGCGGTTCCTGAGATTGAGAGGGTGGCCTGTAACATGCTACAAATTGCAGAGCAGTCTTGCCTATGGTTAGTTGCACCTGGATGGTCTCCGATGCATTGTGCGTTGCCACCAACCTTGAGGTGTGGGTGTTCTTAATGAATATAGACACCCCCCTCCTTTCTTGGTGTTGTCTGGATTTTGGGGCCGGAACGCATGATAAGAGGTAAAGCCTGATAGTGCCGGGGTGCTCTCGGGAGCCTTGAACCAGGTTTCAGTCACAGCACAGACATCGATGTTCTCCATACTGAGAAGGGCCTCGAGTGCGTGCATCTTGAGGTTGAGACTTCTGGCATTGAGCAGCATTACCCTTAGTTTTTTTTCCTTTTTTGTGTTCTAGGGTGGTAGGTTTAGAATTTGAGCCTTGCCTAAAAAGGCACTATGGGGTGGCAAGAGCCTTTGCCAATATCCGGAAGCCCAGGGTGACAGGTGCAAGCCGTCCCTTAAGCAGCGTGGCTTGTCCAGCATGTCATCCCAGGCAGACAGACATTGGATCCCCTTTGAATGACACCAGAGTTTAAGCCAATTATTAAAGCTGATCATCTTGTCTCTGTATTGTGGCATCATTCTTGGTGAAGGTAGGATACTGCTCAAGGTCAGGGTCATACCTGCCTGGGCTACATAATCAGAGAGCTCCTCTATGTCTCTTTTCATGTAGTCCAAGGAGGTACATCTTAGGTCGTTCACACCAGCGTGGACAATGACAGAGTCGTACTTGTACCTGCTGTTGAGAGACCCGAGTGCTTGCGTTGTGGCGGATTCTACCGCCCGACAGGCAGCTTACTGTGACCTTTTCCTTGTTCAATCTGGTGAGCGGGACGTCAGTGTGTCTGACTATGGAGTCACCAATGACGAGTGTGTCTGGCATTGTGTTTGGCCTTAAGGGCTGTGACTGTTTGGCACACTGACTATGTGGTCTATGTGTTGCATGTGTTGTGTCCTGAGGTGGCAGTTGTTTGGGTGTCTGCTTTGGTGGCCTCTGCTGTTTTGGTAGATTTTTGATCAGAGCCTCCGAATATGTCTGTGTATTTATGTGTATGATTTGAAGTTGTGATAGTACTATGTGAGACTGGGTTTGTGGTGTGTGTGGTTACCTTCTCCTCCTGTCTGGTCTTACCAGTCCTATGTTGAGAGAGCTCAGCCTCCAGTTTGGCTATATAGTTGCATCTCTCGCATGTATTTGTGTTTTGTGGGAGAAGGAGAGGGTTGTCCGTGTACATGAGACAATTGTAACATTGCCTCAATATTCCCAGATTCACCAGATGAGCAGGAGAGGACACTAGCAACTGATCCCTCGACATGCTAGAAGGAATAGACAAGGACTTTAAAAGACTCCGGGGGATGTGGGTGATCGAATGGGGTTTTTGGCTGGTGGGGTACTAAGTATAATAAAAGTGCTATATCAAGTAAAAAAGTACTTTTGGAGCAAGTGCTAGGCTTTATAGATAGAGAATATTCTACTTAGGAATCAAGTAGAGCTGTTGTGCAGGTAGAATCTGTTTTGCCTGTGAACATCCAGGGAAGGCAGAACTCCCAGTCTCCTTGTGGGTTAGGGGAAAAAAACAGGTAAGCTGAATGGTCTGATTAAGGGACAGGTTAACTACCTTGGGCATGAAGGATGGATTTGTCCTAAGGACAACTATATTTGTGGAAAACTAGAAAGGGTGGAGTAGCAATAAGGGCTTGGAGCTTGGACACTCTCCTGGCTGAGGTTAGAGCCACTAAAAGGACAGTTTTCCAAGTACACTGCTTTAAAGAGGCTTTGGTAGCTGGCTCAAAGGGAGGTAGCATAAGCTTCTCTAGCATGTAATTGAGTTCCCAAGCAGGGGGGATAGGTTTCCTGGGGGGGGGGGTGGCTAAGGTGTAGTACCCCTTTGAGGAAGTTTCCAAGGGAGTCTGGATGCTAATGGGGGTGCCAAATGCAGACAGGCAGAAATAGAAGAAAGGTGGGCTTTGATGGATGAATAAGCCAGTCCGCACTGTAGTAGCCCACACAAATAGGACAGCACTAGAGGAGGGTTTGCTAAGAAGCAAATCCAGCTGTCGTATTACACTAATTAGTGAATAGTTTCCACTTGGAAAGATATGATTTTCTAGTATTAGGTTTCCTGGCCTCCTGCAGGACATTAAGCACTTCCTCATTGTAAAGATGTCTAAATGGGATTAGAATCCTTCCTCATTGTAAAGATGTCTAAATGGGATTAGAATCCTATCAGCCACAGAGTAAGTTGCAGCATCTGCCACTGCAGACAGATTAGTGACCCCTTGTGCTGTGTGAGGAGGTCCACTCTGGGGGTAACTTGTGGTGATTTCCCTTGGACAAATGTAGGCTTAAGGGGAACCAATTACATCCGGGCCAGTAGGGAGTCACCAACAAGATTTTTGGGTTGTCCTGCTGAATTTTAGCAGGACCTTCTGAACAAGTGGGAAGGGGGGAATGCATATAGATATTTCCCTTTCCATGAAATTGAGAAGGCATCTGTTGCCAGTACCTGAGGTTCTGGTGTTCCGGTGCAAAAGCCAGGAAGTTGTCTGTTGATGGTGGAGGCAAACAAGTCTATCTGAGGTACACCTCACCTGCAGACCAGATCCAGGAAGACATCTCTGTGCAACATCCATTTGTGGTTGTTTGTGCTGGTTATGCTCAAATAATCTGCCTGATTGTTGTGTAGAGAGGGAATGTAGGTTGCCTGTAGGGAGATTACCTGTGAGGTAGCCAATTCCCATACCAGAAGGGCTAACCTGCAGAGGAGGTAAGACTTGGTCCCCTCCCTGTTTGTCAATATACCACAGTACAGTTGTATTGTCTGTGTTTATCAGAAGAATCCCCTGAAGAATGAAAGATTGAAATGCCTGGAGGGCTAGGAGAATTGCCCTCATTTCTCTGGCATTGATGTGTTCTGATTTTAGGTGATTTGGCCACAGGCCCTGCACCTGTGTCCAAGGGTGGGTTACCAGAGGTCTGAGGCATCTGTGTGCATGACCTGAGTGGGTTGTAGTGGTTGGAGAGGGAGGCCTGGGTTGCACTGTACCTGATCCAACCACTATAGGATTTCCCTTTTTAGACAGGGCAGAAGGGGTACAATGTACTCCAGAGGCTGGTTGTTTTGCTTCCAGAGTGAGTGGCAGTACCACTGCAGCATCCTCATGTGGAGCCTTGCTAAAGGAAGCATGGTTACAGTGGCTGCCATGTTGCCCAGAAGCTTGAGGTACCACCTTGCAGTCAACTCACTAAGGTACCTGGAGGAAATGTTCTGACAATTTGCTCCCTTTTGGAGGTGGTTGGTATGCCTCCATGAGATCGGAGTGCTTTCTGCACCCTAAGAACACAACGTCCTGATTTGGTTGAAGATGGGATTTTGGCAGATGGAGACTGCAGCAAGGTCACCACAAAGTGGATGTGCCCTTGCAGTACTTGTTGGCTGGGAGCCTGTATCAGCATGTCGTCCAGGTAGGGGAATATCTGTAGACCCTTTGTCCAGCACTGAGCCACCACAGGTGCTAAGCATATGGTAAAGACTCTGGGTGCGGTGGAAAGACCGAAGGGCAAGGCAGAGAACTGCCAGTGAGAGGAGCCAACCAAGAATCTTAAGTATTTCCTGTGGGAGGGCCTGATTGGTATGGGGAGATAACCATCTTTTATGTCTACTGTAACCATGAATCCCCCTGTGGGATTATCAAAACTAAAGAATGAAAGAGAAGGGCTGGTAGGGTAAGCATTTTGAAGGTAGGAACCTTCAGGAAGACATTGAGGTAGGAAAGGTCTAGGATGCATCTCCACAGTCTGTCCTTCCTGGGGACCAGGAAGAGCCTCGACTAGAAACCTCTTCCTTTTGCAGAGGAGGGAACGGACTTTAGTGTCCTGGGTTTAACAGCGTCTGCAGTACTGGTTGTAAGAGGTGCAGCTGCTGTGTAGGGAGTCGAAGAATGCCCCGCCATATGGGAGGGGAAGTCATGATGTGAAGTAGCCATTTTGGAGGATGGACAGGACCTGCTTGTCTTTGATAGGGAGGACCCAAAGAGGGAGACAATGAGAGGGAGGCAGACAGAGGTACAGTAGGAGGTGGGGAGTGAGGCAGGACTGGCAGGTAGTCAGATGATACCTGCCTTGTCTTGAAAGGGATTTCTCTGGCTAGAGGCGGTTTGTGCTGTAGGCAGAGAAGGTTGTTTTCTGGTGGACTTGAGGTCTAGGAGGAGGAGCAGGCCGGTAGTACTTCCTAATAAACTGTTTTGGAAGGATAGTTCTTGTGAAACTTGGGGATTGGTGAGACCAGTAAGTGTTTAAGGTACTGCATCTCTTTAATCAGCTGCAGAGCTTTAGAGGTCAGCAACCTTAGAACCAAAAAGTGCAGCATTGTCCGGCGGGGGGGGGGGGGTCAGTAAGCTTTGCCCTGAAATCATCTGGCAGGGGTTGTAGGCGAAGCCAGGACTATCTGCGTAAGGTAGATGCTGATACTGATGACCTAACATAGGATTCAGCAGCATCATAGCTACACTTGAAGTGTCTGGTGACCTGGGATGTGAGAGCCAGGTGAGAGGACAGTGATGTTTTGGCAGGGGAGTCTTGGATATCTGCCAAATGTTTGGTAGCAGACTGTAAAAAAGAGATTAGGTGTACTTGGTCATGTGGATCTGACAAGTTTGTGGCTCTGAAAGCTGGATAGCAAAAGTATAAATCTTTTTGCCTAATCTTTCCATTGTCTTGCTGTCCTTGTCAGCTGGGACAATGGTGGTAGTAGGCAGGGGTTTAGTGGCTTTGTCAGTGTCAACAGAAACAGTGTCTGGATCAGTTGGTAGGCACTTAATCAGATGCTTGGCAGTGTCAGGAACCTTGTAAAGCCTATCTGGTCTGTGTGGGGTAGGAGGCTGAGGCAGGGTTCAGAGATGCCAAAGAAAAGGCAGAGAGGATGGGAGGAACAGCAGATGGGCTAGGGGTTTCCATTTCAATGAGTTAGTGCCTCTTTTATACCTCAAGACATTTCTGAGGAATCCCATTTAAAGTGCTCCTTCATCCTACAAATTGTCTCACTGAAGGGTCAGACCTTCCACTGGAGAAACAGGGTCCAGTGACTGTTGACCCTTGGGATATGGATCCCTAGAGGAAGAGAGTTGGGAGTTGTAGGAAAGCGATTCCTCACAGGAATCAGAAAACCTCCTCTTCCCTCGGAAATTTATCTGTAGGCAGGGGCCTAGGGCTTAGGAGAGAAGGAGGCAGGAGTAGGCCATGAAGGCACTGAAAAGATGCTGGTTGAAAGCCTGCCAATCGGGCATGCTTTCTGAAGAGGGGGAGATGTGCTTTCTCTTTTCCCTTCTTTTTAGAGGGGCAGTGGACATCTGTTTGGAAACCAGGCACTGCAAGGGGTTGGAAGGCTCAGACAACTCCCCATGAAACGCCAGTTCCCCCCGCATCGGCATAGCCTCAGCGGACGTGCTCTCACCTGTGGATGATGCAGGATCCTTAGAGGTACCCACGACCTCCAATGTGGCGGAATTGGAACCCACTCCTGAAACCAGGCCTATGTCAGCCACAGGCTGGGAGTTGGCCCAAAGAGGCTCAGCAGTAGTCCAAGGCTGTAAGGGTCCTGGCATTTTTTGGCAGTTCAACGGGGATGTCAGAGGAGCCCTCCATCCTAAGTGCTTGAAGTTTCAGACGTTGGTTCTCGAGGCACAAGTTTGAAGAATGCAACAGACTATGCAGTTTTCTCAGTACAAATGCCTGGCAGATTGGGAAACTCATGATCATAAGGCCTGCCCTAACAGAAAAGGCACTTATCATGGGCATCCTTATGAGAGATCTGGCGTCCACACTGTCACTTACCCTTTCTGGATGACATTAACAAGCAATAATCAAAGTTAGAAAGACTGAAAAGAGGTTCCCCAGTGGGGTACATATCTGAATAACGAATACATCAGCGGTAACAGGAACACTTGGTGTAAGACTGGAGGCTGAAAAGTTCTGAGGCCTGGTACGTGTCAACGTCACCTTTACGGTCCATGAAATCTCGTCCACGTCTAACGCACCACAAACGGACTGAAAACATATGGATACTGACCATACCCAAGAGTGACTTAAGGGATAAAAACCCATATGCAGAATACTGCAACAAGGGAATAGGACATCAGTGAAGCCCACAAATGAATTACTGCTTAGCAGCTAAAATAATCTAAAATGATCAGTTGGCAAATCTACAGGAACAGATGGGTCTACACCAGGAGCCTAACCTTAAGATGGTCAGCTGCTGAAGGACATGCTTAACAAGGGTCTGGAAGAAACTGTTACATCAGAGTACCAGAATCACACCTTTCTCTGCTACCATGGAGACAAGGAGCAAGTTTTTTCTTTCTTGAACTTTGCAGCTAGAAAGGAAACTAGGGGAAACCAAAGGAATCCCCTGCACCACAGGATGACGTGTGCATCCAATGTAATCTGCTACTTACTCTGCTGCACAAATCAGAAAGTAGTTGTGCAAGAACTTAACAGCAGATGTCCTACTCATTACTATTGCAGTATTCTTAACATCTGGGTTAGCACCACTGCCAGCCAGGGTACCAAAGTTTTACCTTCCCAGGATCATACATCTGACATGTGGCATCAGCTCACAAGCATAGGAGTACATAGGCAGACACAAGAGAGTAATTCCTCAGACCATCGCCAAGCCAGTAGCATAAAGACCCCTGACACAAGATTTGTCAGCTAGGAGGGGCATAGTATGAAGTGGTAAGAAAGTCCCCTTAGTTCTAGGGTGTTCCCCACACATAGGAACAGAGGGAGAAAAAAATGAGATAAAAACAGAGGGTGGGAAGGAATACTATATAGATCAGTAGGACGTCAAATCACTGATGCAGTATTCCTAACACATGGGTGATTCCCAGATGTAAAGGGAAAAAGGGGAGGCTGGTTGGAAGACAACAAAACTGTCCAAGAGACTAGAAAGGAGCAACCTAATGAAAGCAGCTCTAGTCCTTGAAAGTTTTATCTGTCCTATAGTGTTTACTGAAAGTGTGCACAGATGACCAGGTAGAAGCCTCCAGAATGGACCTGGCATTCACTCCTCTGCAGAATGCTTCAGAGGCTGCTAACAGCTCTGGTAGAAGGAGCTTGAGGGCATGGGGGCACGAACTTGCCATGTAGAGAAAACCAAAATGAGATGGCCTTACAGATCTAGCTTGCAATGGTTTGCCTGGATATCAGTTGGCCCAGTTAAAAGGAAAAGAAACAGATGACCAGATTTTCAAATGAATTTTTTGTCCAAATAAGATCTTACCTGCCTGTATATGTTCAGAGAATGTAGTATCCCCATCCCCTGACTCCATGGGTTGGGAAAAAGTAGGTACCATTCAAGCCTGATTGAGGGACAGCTCTTTCACTACCTTGGGCATAAAAGCAGGATGAGTCATGAGGGTCATTCTGTCTTTCTTAAAGATAAAAGGAGGAGTGATTGCATGAGCTCCTGAAGCTCCAAAACTCTCGTAGCTGAGGTGAGGGCAGGAGGATAGTTTTCTAGGAACAGAACTTCAGGTTTGCTTATGTGGCCTGTTCAAAAGACAGTAAGGCAGATTTCTAGAGCATAAACTTTAGTTCACAAGTAGAGGTAATAGGCTTTCTAGGTGGTCTCAGATGCAGTACCCCTTTATGGAATAAATGGACCTCAGACCTGGAAATAAATTGGGGGGGGCAGGCAAAGATGGCTGACAGTTGGCCTTTGAAAGAATAGGCCAGACCTGTATGCAAAAGCTCACACTGACATTTCAGAAAGAACAGTTTTGTACCTACCATAAATGTAGAAGTTCGAGTGTTCACCCTGCTGCAGTCATCACACTTGTGTTATCCTGTCGTCAGGCGGTCCCGCAGTCGGCCGGAATTCCAAAGTCTTGGTCTGGTGTCGGTTGCTGCTGTCACCTTTTCCCTGACGTCAGTGCGCCAGGGGTATATATAATGCAACAGACGCCATTTTCTTCAGTTTTTCTTGCCCCAGATGTCAGGTGCCCCCAAAAAGGTGGTCAGAAATGAGTACCAAATGGAGTAACCTCTGCACAAACACAAAATCCCTTCAGCTATAAGCAAATACATCAGTAAGGTATAGAAGAGATTTAGCCAGTAGATCAGAGGGGATGGAGGGAGGTTAACCTGTATTGCAGCAGGGTGAACACCCGAACATCTACATTTATGGTAGGTACAAAACTAATATGTTTATCGTGTTACCCTGCTGCAGTCATCACGTTTGGGTTGAATCCCAAAGCTAAGGTAGGGGGAGGTATCTGAGGGTTAGTGGAGGCTATAAGGCCCTGCAGAACTGCAGTGGCGAAGCCCACCCTGGTCTTAGAGTAAAGAGGTAAGTGATAGTGTTTGGTAAAGGTGTGTACTGAACTCCAAGTTGCAGCTTCTAAAATCTCCTTGGTTGGAACCCCCCTGAGAAAGGCTGTAGAGGTAGCTGTTGCCCTGGTAGAGTGGGACCTAATGGTAGCAGGAACTGGTTTCCCATGATGGGTATAGCAGAAACGTATGCAATGACCTATCCATTTAGAAATGGTTTGCTTTGATATAGCCTTCCCTTGAGAAGCTGTAGCATATGATACAAAGAGCTGGTCAGATTTTCTGAAAGCCTTAGTTTTGTCCACGTAGTAACAAAGTTGCCTGTGAATGTCCAAGGAATACAGGAGTCTCTCGCCTTTGTTCTGTGGACTTGGGAAGAAGGTGGTTAAGTGAATGGTTTGACTTAAAGCCACACTGGAAACCACCTTAGGCATAAAGGAAGGATTAGTGCGTAGAGAAACTCTGTCTTGAAGAAAAAAGAGGAAAGGTTCCACTGCCATTAGGGCTTGTAGCTCTGAGACTCTTCTAGCTGAAGTTAATGCTAGGAGCAAGGCAGTCTTCCATGATAGGAACTGAAGATCTGCAGAGAAAGCTGGTTCAAAGGGAGGCAGCGTTAGTTTTTCCAGAACAAAACTGAGGTCCCATGTTGGTGTAGGAGCTCTCCTGGGTGGTGTAATGTTTTTTGCCCCTCTGAGGAACTGCCTTAGAAGAGGATGTGCAAATAAAGGTGGATCCGTGTTGTAGTGAGCTGAAATAGCTGAAGCATGGATTTTAATGGAGGAAAAAGAATTTCCTTTGTGCAACATCTCAGCTAAATACTGTAGAATGTGAGGCATGTGAGGTTGAATGGTGTCTTGGCCTTAAGCTTGGTTCCAGGCACAAAACCTTTTCCATTTGTCTGAATAAGCCTTCCTGGTGCTTGGCCTTCTGGCTTCCAGAATAACATCCAGAACTGCTTGTGAAAGGAGCTGGTTGGATGTTTAGTTGATTTGCCATGCAGCCAGATTTAAAGTTTTGAGCTGGCTGTGAAGAATGATTGTTTTGTTGTGTGAGCAAATGGGGGATGAGGCAATACCCATGCTGGGCTGTGGGCCATATTTCTCAATAGCGGGTACCAGTGCTGGCGTGGCCAGTCTGGGGCTATGAAAATCAGTAGTGGCCTCTCCTTTTGACTTTCAGAAGAACCTTTGTGAGGAGAGGCAATGGAGGGAAGGCATATACAGTCAGGTTTTTCCAACTGAAAGAGAGTGCGTCCACTTTCCAAGCTTGATGGTGAAATGTCCTTGTACAAAATTTTGTTAGTTGATAGTTTTGAGGACTGGCAAACAGGTCTAATGTCTGGAAGGCCCCATTTTTGAGTTATCATTGCAAATATTTGTGGATCTAGTTTCCACTCGTGGGGGTCCTTGAGGTTTCTGCTGAGGTCATCTGCCAATGTGTTCTTCTGTCCTGGCAGGAATTGAGCTTGTAACTGAACTTGGTAAGCCAGAGCTGTGTTCCATAAGATCATTGCTTGCCTGCATAGGAGGATAGGAATGTGTACCCCCTTGTTTGTTTATGAACCACATTACTGTGGTGTTGTCAGTCTTTATTGCAAGTTGTCCTGGATGTAAATAGATCCTTGAAGGCTGTCAAAGCTTTCTGTACAGCTAGCATCTCTTTTTGATTTATGTGCAGATTTCTTTGATCTGCAGTCCATAGGCCTTGAATGCATTGTCCTGCCATGTGTGCCCCCCAGGCGTAGTCTGAAGCATCTGTTGTGATAGTTTGCCTGGCTGGGGGCAAGGTGAAAGGCTGACCCTTGTTGAGGTGACATGCCTGTGACCACCATAGAAATTCCTGTTGTAGGCAAGGAAAGAGATATCATTGTGTCCAAGCTGTGGCTGTGTTGAGACCATATGCTTTTTAGGTATCACTATAATTTCCTCATATGCAGCTTTGCAAATAGTATTAGTATGCAAGATGCCATGAAGCCCAAGGCCTGCAGAATTTTTCTTGCAGTTAATTGGGTCTTTGTTGCCATTGTCTTGAAATATTGAGCCAGTTGTAGTTGCTTGTCTGGCGTAAGATAAGCCTTCTGGGCAGTTGTATTCAAGCTGGCACCCAGGAATGTAATTTTTTGTGAATGTACTAGTTTTGACTTCTTTTCGTTTACTGTGTACCCCAGGCAGTTTTGTAGATGCTTTACAAAGGCCAGATGATGTAAGAGAATGCCTTTGCTTTCTGCTTGGATGAGGCAGTAGTCCAGGTATGAATATATTTGAATTCCTCTGTCTGCAGTATGCAATTACTGGTGCCAGGCATTTTGTGAAGACTCTGGGCGCAGTAGATAAGCCAAAGGGCAGTGCAGAGAATTGGCAATGGGTTGAACCTGCAATGAAACGGAAGCATCTTCTGCAACTTTGTCTGATAGGGACATGCAGGTATGCCTCCTTGAAGTCCAACGTTACTAGCCATGCTTCCTTGCCCAACATGGGAAGTAGCTGCTGTAGTGTTAGCATCTTGAATTTGGGTACTTGTAAGTGTTTAGAATTGAAAGGTCCAGAATTGGTCTCCAGGCATTGTCCTTTCTGGGCACTAGAAAGAGTCTTGAGTAAAACCCTTGGCCTTGCTCTCGAGTAGGTACCAGTTGAATGGCTCATGTCCATGAGAGCTGTAATTTGTTTTTGTGCCTCTGCCCATTGATTATGTGGCAGGTTTGGCATCCCTCTTTTCATTGGCAAGGTGCGAAAGTGGAATCTGTATCTTCGTAAAATGTCTAGGACCCATTGTCCTTTGTGACAATGTGCCAGTTGTCTGCAAAAAGTGCGAGTTTTCCCCCCAAAGGGGCTGCCAAGAGAGTACTGCTTGGCCAGATGAGGTGCAAGGCATTGAGTTTGCCTTCTAGTGGATTGAGACCTGTCTTCTCCTCCCTTGTGTGTTGTAGTGCCCCATTGGCAAGGTTTATACTGGGCTTGTGGTTGTCCTCTGTCCCCTGGGTGTCTGTATTTACCCCTCTGTGGTCTGTCAGTAGCTGGAAAGTACCAACTTTTTGTTGGCCAGTTTCTGCTGAAGCGAGGGGTTTGTACCTGTAGGAAATCTTGGATTATCTGCATAGATTTTGCCTTATCCTCCATTTTCTTTAAAACTACTTCTGCTTTAACTCCAAAAAGAACATCCTGCTGTAAGGGAGCATCTAGTAGTTTTGCTTTAACATGATCAGGCAGAGTTTGTTCCTTTAACCAAGCATGCCTACGTATAACAGACCCAGTGACAGCTGCTCTGCAGGAGGCCTCCAAAGAATCAAACCCACATTGTAAGGTATGTTTGCCCACCTGCCCAGTGGTGTACAACAGATCCTGCACTTCTTTCAATTCAGATTGTTGAGGGAGAGTGATTATTCTTTGCTTTAACTGAGAGATTAGGAATTGCTGATACTTAAGCATGTGAAATTGACAATTCAGTGCCCTCATAGCTAGTGTGGCTGAGGTGTAAACCTTTTTCCCCCACCTGTCTAGTGCTCTGGAATCCCTCTCAGAAGGTACTGGGGGTTTTTAGCCATAGAAGCCTAAGCCCCCTTGGGACCCTGGGAGAAGGTCTCTGGGTCAGCTACAGGGCTTTTGTAAAGAAATTTCTGGGAATCGGGCACTCTATAGTATCGTTCAGGCTTAACCGGAGCAGGAGAGAGAGAGTCTGGGTTCAAACTGGATTCTAAATAGACATCATCCACAATGTCCAAAACTGGTGGGATGGCTAGTGGTCTGTGTTGGGGGTGTAAAAGAAACTGAGCCTTTTCTTCAAGTCAGAGTAGTCCTGACCTTGCCAGTGAAAATGTTCCCTCCGTGTGTAAAGTTTCCCCAAAAGAATAGTCTTCAGGAGGAGAAGCTGAGGGAATAGAGTCCTCAGCATCAGAATCTTCATAGGGAGAGAAGGAGTAATCTTGGTCCTCAGAGGAGTCTGAAGAAATGGACACTTGTTCAGAGGATGCATAATCTTCCTCTTGTCTAGGCCTTTTGTCAGGAGGGGGCTGGGAACCCCTGACTAAAGAAATCAAATCTTCAGCCATTTTGAGCATCTGTTTCTTAGGCATGGGGCCCTGAACAGGAGACTGAAGTGCAGTCCTTTTAGATTTAGGAGTCTTCGACTTAGAAAACATTTTAATGGCGAGAGTCTGTCTGAAAACGCCTTCAGAAACCGATGGCGTTTCTGTAGCACCGACATCTTTTGTAGCAATGTCGTCGGAAGGGCCTGAACTAAATGGCTGCATCTGCCTGGTGCATTCCGCCAAAATTTCCGTAGTGGTCTCTGGTTCCAGATCTGCGGTAGTCAGGGGCTGCGTTGGAGCCTCACTGAGGACCGGAGAACCGGAGACCGGATCAGCCGAGGCCTCGGAGTCTGGCTTAGGCCTGGGCTGTCTGTCCTTATCCTTGCGTTTTTTTGTGCACGCCAGTAGTAGGTTGCTCCGACGGCATGGTGTAGTTAAATTTCCTACCGAAGTAGTGTTGTACGAAATCAAAGCGTCTTTTAATAGTATGCTTATTAAACCTAGCACAAAACCGACTAGTGATGTCGTGGTCTGGGCCTAGGCAAGGTATGCAATAAGAATGAAAATCCTAAAGAGGTATTTGCTTCCCACAAGAAATACAATTTTTAACTTTTTCTGACATCGGTCTGAGGCAAGAAAAGTTTCCCCAATGGGGTACTTAGCTTTATAGAAGACTTCGGTCTGAAATTCGAAAATCTCAGGAGTCTGCTGACCGGCAATGACGTTCAGGGATGAAACTAAAATAAGGGGATGAATTGAAAGCTACAACTATCTGACGAAGTTGATGACGAAAACGAGAATACAGAGAACGTTAATACACATTTTCTGCTTGTCACTGATTAGAGCGTGTTTTTAGCTTTGTACTGGTTCCTGCTTTTATCATTAAAACATTGATGCCTGTGGATTTGTGGTGCTTCTTTTTGGTTTACCAGTTTTGGATTGAGCACTACCCGTTTTTTACTTGGTTCTGCATTATGTATAACCCTGGCGCACTGACGTCAAGGAAGAGGCGACAGCAACAGACGCCGGACCTAGACTTTGGAAATCAGGCTGACTGAGGGTAGCCTGCCAGCAGGATAACCCAAGTGTAATTAACAGTGAAACACGAAGAACATCTCAGCCATACATTTTTTTTTTTCTTTTACCTCAAACCTTCTCATCTCTTCCCATGCATGCCTAAGAGCACACAAGGGTAGACATGCAACTGAAATTTGTAAAATCTATCGAATTACCTATACCCCCCCCCCCCCCGCAAGTAAATTTTATTCTTTCATTCTGCAGTCTCTACCAGGAAGACATCAGGAATACATTTTCCAGGATATGTGCCCAACCCTTCTTAGACAAAAAGCATGAGTAAGCAATTTCTCATCTCTCGTAACCTGTTTTGTTTTCTTTCAGTGCTCACCTTTAGTCAGTTCCTTGATCATTAGGAGCATAGCAAGGGCTCTGTCTGCACCATAGAGCATGCAGTTTCTTTCTTTCCTTCAACGCATTAAACTGGTTTAGTTTGGGCTGCATTTCAAAACCACATGGAATGCCTGTGTAAATGGTGATGACTGAAACTGGTAGCCCAGACTATTTCCATAATACTGGCAGATGAATAATACATGACTGACAGGCAAGTAGTGGCTCACTCATTCAATCTACTTACTGTCTACATAATTACCTTGCGAATTTGTACAAAAGCTTTATGAAATATTTTGTTTTACTCTGATCCATCACATTTACCCCTGGAATACAGCTGGTGTTAACCATTTGATTATTTACATAAGTAAGCATGGTCTGGTTCATAATTAACATAACTATAGTAGTATACGAGGTATCCCATCCGAATTCTGAGGTTGGTCCTATAGCAGGCAGTGAAGCTCTTGCCATGTCATTTTGATGTCTGTCATGTTTAAGGAACATACTAGTCTACAATGTTGCAATCTTCTACGAAAACTTTGCAGACACCAGACTCAGATATTCTTTAGGGAAGTCTGATTTAAGTGGTTTCATACAAAGCATAACACCATTCACAGAGACTTTCAACTTGAGGTTAACTGCTTATTAGGAGCCTGGCAGTAGGCGTTTCATCACTGGCTGTTTATGTACTTGTACTGCTAAACTTTTTTTTTCTTTAATTGGCACTTAAATGCACCTGGTTTCTCTTGCAACAATATTACTATAAGCTTGGCAGTAGCATAAAAGAACAGTTGTGTACCTACCATAAAGGTAGATGCTAGAGTGTATTCACTGTTGCAGTCATTACACTTGGGTTATCCTGCTGTCAGGCTACCCTCAGTCTGAATTCCAAAGTCCTGCTCCGGCGTCGGTTGCTGTCACCTCTTCCCTAACGTCAGTGCGCCAGGGGTATAAAAGATGCAGCCAATGCCATTTTCTTCAGTTTTCTTGCCCCAGATGTCAGGTGCCCCCAAAAGGGTAGGCTAAAAATTCTGCTCATGAAAAAGCATGCTCATTATCTTCAGATGAAAGCAAATACACAACATAGGTTGTATAGAATAGAGAAGTACAGGTAAGTCCCCAGCAATGAAAGGGGGGTGGGTGGGAGGGTAACCTGGACTGCAACAGTGAATACACTCAAACATCTACATTTATGGTAGGTACACAAGTGCACTATGTTTGTGTTTCACTGTTGCAGTCATTACACTTGGGTTGAATCCCAAAGCTGAGGTTGGGTGGCTGGGCCTAAATACAATTAGGATTGGCTATGAGGCCCTGCAGAACTGCAGTGGCAAAGCCTGCTCTGGATTTAGAGTAAAGAGGTAAGTGGTAGTGCTTTGTAAAAGTGTGCACTGAAGACCCAAGTTGCAGCCTCCAAAAAGTCCTTGGTTGGTACTCCAAGAAGGCTGCTGAAGTGGCTGCTGCTCTGGTACAATGTGGCCTAATGTCCTTAGGCACTGATTTGCCATGTTGTGAAAAGCAGAAACGAATGCAGTGGCCTATCCATTTTGAAATAGTCTGCTTGAAATAGCTTTTCCTTGCGATCCTGCAGCATATGCCACTAAGAGTTGCTCAGTCTTTCTGAAAGCTTTAATTTTGTCCAAGTAAAAGCATAACTGTCTGTGTATTTCCAAAGAATGCAGAAGTCTCTCCCCCTTATTCGGCAGGTTTGGATAAAAGGTAGGCAAATGTATGGTTTGGTTAAGAGCCACACTGGACACTACCTTAGGCATAAATGTTGGGTTTGTCCTTAGAGAAACCCTGTCCGGATGGAAAATAATAAAAGGCTCCACAGCCATTAGTGCCTGTAACTCAGACTCTTCTTGCTGAAGTTATTGCTAGGAGCAGAGCGGTTTTCCATAAGTATTTTATCTCAGCTGTATTGGCTGGCTCAAAAGGAGGCAGAGTGAGTTTTTCCAAGACAAAATTGAGGTCCTATGCAGATATTGGAGCTCTCCTTGGAGGTCTTATGTTTTTGGCCACTCTGAGATACTGCCTTAGCAGTGGATGTGAAAAAATTGGTGGGTCCGTATTGTAATGAGCTGAAATGGCAGAGGCATGGATCTTAATCAATGAGAAGGATAGGCCTTTGTCCAGCATCTCAGTTAGGTATTGTAAAATCTGAGGAATATTTGGTACAAGCAAGTCCATTCCTTGTGCCTGGTTCCAAGCACAGAATCTCTTCCATTTTCTGCTTAAGATTTTCTGGTGCTGGGCCTCCTGGCCTCCAAAATAACATCCATAACTGCTTTAGAAAGGTGTGTTCTGACTGGTTACATTACCTGCCATGCAGCCAGAGTTAGGGTTCTGAGTTGGCTGCGCAGGATAGGATTGTTTTGCTGGGTCAGCAAATGAGGAATTTGAGATAATGTTCAGGCTGGGCCTAGAGACAAGCTCTTTAAGATTGGGTACCAGTGCTGGCGTGGCCAGTCTAGGGCAATCAGGATCATTTTTGGCTTCTCTTGTCTGACCTTTTGGAGTACCGTGGGGAAGAGAGCAGTAGAGGAAAAGCATATACTGCAAGGGCTTTCCAGCTGAATGATAGGGCATCCACTTTCCATGCTTGTTTGTGGTAAGTCCTTGTGCAGAATCTCTGTAGCTGGCAGTTGTGAGGAGAGGCAAATAGATCTATGTCTGGGCATCCCCATTTCCCTGTTATGCTGAAGATTTGTGGATCTAGTTTCCACTCGTGAGGATCCATGAGGTTTCTGCGTAGTTAGTCTGCCAGAGTTTTCGTCTTTCCTGGCAGGAATTGTGCTTGCAGGTATACTTAAGTCAATGCTGTGTTCCACAAAGTCATAGCTTGTCTGCAGAGGGGGTAGGAATGTGTGCCTCCTTGTTTATGTACCACATGACTGTAGTATTGTCCATCTTTATCAGCAGTTGTCCTGGATGAAGTAGATCCTTGAAGGCAGTCAGGGCATTCTGTACTGTTAGCATCTCTTTTTGATTGATCTGAAGATGCATTTAGCTTGCGGGCCATGTGCCCCAATACATTTTCCTGCCACGTGTGCCCCCCAGGCATAATCTGATGCATCTGTTAGTGTCTGCCTGGCTGTGGGCAAAGTGAATGGCTGCCCCTTGTTGTGGTGACAGGCCTGTGCCCACCATCGAAACTCCTGTTGCAGGCAGGGAATGACAGTAATTAATGTTTCCAGGCTGTGACAATGTTGAGTCCAAACACTTTTGAGATACCATTGTTTCCTCATATGCAGTCTTGCATATGGAATTAGTAGAATGCAGGATGCCATGAAGCCCAAAGCCTGCAGAATTTTTCTTGCAGATAACTGGGTCTTTGTTGCCATCATTTCGAAGTATGAAGTCAGTTGCCTTTGTTTGTCTGGCGTGAGATAAGCCATCTGGGCAGTTGTATTTAAGCTTGCACCTAGGATTATTCTCTTGAGAGGGTACCAGTTTTGACTTCTTTTCGTTCACTGTTTACCCTAGGTAAATCAGTAATCTTTTTACAAATGCCAGATGCTTCAGTAGAATGTCCTTGTTCTCTGCTTGTATAAGGCAGTCATCCAAGTAGGGATATATTTGTATTCCTCTGTCTGCAAAATGCAATTACTGGTGCCAGGCATTTTGTGAATACTCTGGGCGCAGTAGATCACCCAAAAGGCAGTGCAGAGAATTGGTAGTGCACTGAGTCAGCAATGAATATGAGGTATGTTCTGCAAGATTGTCTTATTGGGACATGCAGGTATGCCTCCTTGAGGTCCAAAGTTACAAGCCAAGCCTTCTTGCCCAGCATGGGCAGAAGCTGCTGGAGTCAACATTTTGAATTTTGGAATGTCCAGAAAAAAGTGTTTAGAATAGACAGGGCCAGTATTGGTCTCCAGGCTTTGTCCTTTCTGGGTAGCAAATCCTTGTCCTTGCTCTTGCTGTGGTACTCGTTGAATATCCCTCATGTCCATAAGGGATGAAACTTGCTTTTATGCCTCTGCCCATTGATTGTGTGGCAGGTCTGGCATACCTTTTGTCTTTGGAAGGGTGTGAAAGTGGAACCTGTAGCCCTGAGACACTATATTCAAGATCTATTTTGTCCTGTGTGACCATGCCAATTGTGAAAAAAGTGCTAGTTTTCCCCCTAAGGGTGCTGCCAAAAAAAGTGGGTTTGGCATTGGCAGAGGAAAGTCATTGGGACAGATTCCTGTATGGCTGTGATTAGTCTTCTCCACTTTTGGAGGTAGAAGCACCCCATTGTTTAGGCCTGTATGAGCCTTGGGGCTGGGATCTGCCTCTAGGGCGTCTATCTGCCTCTTTGTGGCCCAACACTGGAAAGGACCAGCTCTTAGGCCAGTTCCTGCTAAATCTGGGTGGCTGCACCTGCAGGAAATACTTAACTGTGTGCATAGATTTTGCTTTATCCTCCATTTTCTTCAACACCTCTTCTGCCTTAACACCAAAGTATCATGCTGTAATGGAGCATCCAATAATTTTGCTTTAACATGATCAGGCAGATTTTGTTCCTTTAACCAAGCATACCTTCTAATGACAGAACCCGTGACAGGAGCCCTGAAAGAGGCCTCCAGTGAATCAAAACCACATTGCAAAGTATGCTTTCCCATTTGTTCAGCTGCATGCAATAAATCCTGCATTTCCTTATCAGAACATTCAGAATTTGTCATCATTTTCTGTTTTACCAGTGACAGTAAGTATTGCTGATATTTAAGCATATGAAACTGACTATTTGAAGCCCTTACAGCCAAGGTAGCAAAAGTGCAAACTTTTTTCCCCCCGCTGTCCAGTGCCCTAGAATCCCTATCAGAGGGGACAGGGTTTTTTGAAGTGGAAGACCTGACCCCTTTGGGACCCGGAGATAAAATTTCTGGGTCAGCAGCAGGGTTTTTATATAGAAATTTATGAGAATCTGGAACCCTGTATTATCTGTCTGGCTTAATAGGTGCAGGGGGTAAAGAGTCAGGCCAACTCTGAAAATACATCTACAATGTCTAGAACAGGTGGAATAGCAAGAAGTCTATGTGGAGATAGTAAAACAGTCTCTGAGCCTTTTCTTTGATTCAGAGTAATCTTGGCTCTCCCAGTGAAAATGCTCCCTCATGGTATGCAGGGTTTCCCCAAAAGAATAATCCTCAGGAGGAGAGGCTGAAGGAATAGATTTCTTCAGCATCAGAATCCTCATAGGGAGGAAAGAGTATCCCTGTTCAGAAGAGGAGTCAGAGGAAATGGAAACCTGATCAGAAGACTTGTATTCTGTCTCTTGCCTAGGCCTCTTATCAGGAGGGGGATGGGAACCCCTGATCAAAGTAATTAGGTCTTCGGCCATTTTAAGCATCTGTTTCTTAGGCATGGAAGTCTGTCCAGGAGAATGCTGTACTTGTTTCTTTGTCTTTAGAGCTGTTTTAGTCTTTGCCTTTGAAGCTGAGGATTGCTTGACATAACTGTGTAGGTCTGAAAACACCCTCAGATGCCGGTGCCTGCTCAGCGGCTCCGGCCCCATCTGAGGGAATAGTTTCCAAGTGTCCAATACCTTGAGTATCCAGAGGCCTAGTCTGCTCCACGTGGGAGTCGGAAGTGGCCTGTGGCTCTAAGGTAGCGGGCATCAGGAGCTGCAAAAGCGCCTCACTGAGAAACAGCAAACAGCCTAGCAGAGGCCTTGGTTTTGGACCTCGGATGCCTGTCCTTTTCCTTAACCTTGTGTTTTTTATATACTCAGGTCATCTGCTGTTCCGACGGCATTATATAATTAAATCTTCGGCCAAAGTAAAGGAAGGCAAAATCGTACCGACACTTAATAGTGCATTGGTTAAATCTAGCACAAAGCAGACAGCTAGCAACGTTGTGGTCTGGGCCTACGCAAGGAATACAGTAAGAATGAAAATCCTTAAGAGGTATTTGCTTCCCACAAGAAATACAATTGTTAACTCTTTCTGACATCGGTCTGGAGCAAGAAAAAAAGTTTCCCCAACGTATTACTTAGCTTTATTGAAGACTTCGGATCTGAAATTAGATTTGAAAATCTCAGGAGTTGGCCGACCAGCACTTGCCAACTGCTTTTGCTTCTGGCACCGCGTGGAAAGAAAGACTGAAGAAAATGGCGTTGGCTGCATCTTTTATACTCCTGGTGAACTGACGTCAGGGAAGAGGCGACAGCAACAGATGCCAGACCAGGACTTTGGAATTCAGGCCGACTGCGGGTAACCTGTCAGCAGGATAACCCAAGTGTAATGACTGCAACAGTGAAACATTAACATCAACATGCTACTCCTCTTAGATACATCAGTTAAACATACTAATAAATTGTACTACCTTTTCATGGAATGATTAATATCAAAGATGATCAAAGTGATCAAACCCTATGGGTAAAAAACAAATTAAATTAACAAAATGCATGCTTATGTTGTTTGATGTTTAGTAATTTAATTTGTCTCCTTGCAAAGTAATAAAGTTAACAGAAAGTATTGTACTGTATCACAGAGATTCAAGACCAACTCTTCTCACATAATGGAAATAAAATGTTACAGAAGAGTAGCAGTTTAAGATGCATTGGGAAAATTGAATTGTTAGGCATGGAATAAGTTAACTGTTGTACTGTGTAATATAACTAAGAATTCCCTGTAATTAATATGATGATCTGATTACACTTTTTATATCAACTTAGATACTATTATGAATACAATGGGTATCACATGTATGTAATAATAGAATTAATTAGATGTGATCATATTTAAAAGCCCTTCATAGGAAATTAGATAACATATAAATATAAAAAATGCCTTAAAAAGCTAGAATGGATAGATATCTTCTCTAGATTGTATTTGATTAGCAATAATTAAAATATAATTTAATTTAAATATAATCTATATATAAACTTACTCCCTACAAATGAGAATTCTGCTTAGGTATTTACTTATCGGGCAAAACATAACTTAATAGCTTTATTGATTATAATCCATAAAATAGTATTTCCTGGTATGTTATACTTTTAGAATGTTATATTTCTATCTTATAAATTACTCTCCATAAATTATTTTTTTCTTATGGAGCTCAATGTTACTTGCTAAAGGTATGAGGGATAATCTAACAGACCTGTCTTTATCTGTTGGATTAGGAATGCTAACATTCCATGTTTGGAGTGAGATATTGTTCAGTATATATTGGTTATTTTAAATCTTTTATTACTTAATAAGAAGTTATGTACCTACCATAACGTTCCATGTTAGTTGTCTTCTCTCGCCTTCTTTCTTGCTTGATGGGTTCGGAGCCGATCCCTCGGCTCCGACTCGGCACTTGCTTTAGCTCGAGAACTCCTTTTACCAGCTCGAGGCAGCCCCATATCCCATGATGCAAGGCAGGAAGTACCCAGATCTCGTTTGTTGACAAAAGGGCAATAACACCAAGCATAAACAATACTTCCCAAAGGAAGAAGAAACTTACAAATGGAAAAAGGACCAGGTCTAAATGGTCTTTAGCATTATAGTTTCTTATACAAGGTCTGTCCAGGCCAGGGGGAAGGAGGGAGGGTCGCAAGAAGAAGGCGAGAAGACAACTAACATGGAACGTTATGGTAGGTACATAACTTAATCTTGTTAAGTTGTCAATCTAGCCTTCATTCTTGCTTGATGGGACCGTCCCTAGCACCTCTATCCTGGGTGGCTCAATGGAACAAACTCTTGAGGACTGTAGAGCCAAAACTGGCTCTGTCCCTGGAGGCCAAGTCCAATTTGTAATGGGAAACAAAAGTGTGAGGAGTGGCCCAAGTGGCGCTGCACAAATAGTGTCTAAAGGTAGTCTAGCTTGAAAAGCTGTAGAAGTAGCTAAACTCCTAGTTGAATGTGCTTTAGGTTTTGAGCACAGCTGTTTTCCCCTGATCGTATAAATTTCAGTGATGACCGAAGAAAGCCATCTGGACAAAGTCACTTTAGAAACAGGAAGGCCTTTTTTATTATCCGCATAGGAAACAAAAAGTTGATCAGATTTTCTAAATTTTTTTGTTCTGTCCAAATAATATCTAAGCTGACGGTGGACATCAAGATAATGTAGCTTTTGTTCAGCTCTATCTGAATAGTTGGGAAAAAATACAGGGAGATCAATAGATTGATTCAGATTGTTTTTTGAAGCGACCTTCGGTAAAAAAAATGGATTAGTTCTCAAAGATACTCTGTCTTTGTGAAAAATTAAATAGGGGGGTCGAACTGAAAGAGCATGAAGTTCAGACACCCTCCTGGCAGATGTAATAGCCACTAGGAATAAAGTTTTCCAAGAAAGATATTTCAGGGAACAAGAAACAGCTGGCTCAAAGGGGGGAAGAATCAAAGATGTCAGCACTAAATTTAAATCCCACTGAGGAGGAGGATTCCTGATTGGAGGCTTTAGTAGGAAAATCCCTTTCAAAAAGGCCCTGCAGAGTCTATGGGACATAATATTATGATCTGCTATCCCGACGTGAAAATTAGAAATAGCAGCCAACTGAACTCTGACTGTGGAAGAAGAGGAGCCTGCATGGAAAATCTCTGCTAAGAAGTCCAGAACTGCCTGAACAGGGGCAGTAAAAGGATCAATATTTTGGGCCTTAGCCCAATAAGAGAAACGTTTCCATTTGCTTGTGTAAATCCTCCTGGTAGAGGATTTTAGTGAAGCTACTATGATATCTCTAACTGGGTTAGAGATCAAAGGATTTCTGTCAGAAAAATTAAGTTTAAAGATAAACTATCAAAAATAAAAGGTTTTTAAGTAAAAAGGGGCTTAAATGTCACAAAAGTGAATTACTTACCAGGAGCTGGTAAAGAGAAGACCTCCCAAGCGAAGCGGCAAACGAGATCTGGGTACTTCCTGCCTTGCATCATGGGATATGGGGCTGCCTCGAGCTGGTAAAAGGAGTTCTCGAGCTAAAGCAAGTGCCGAGTCGGAGCCGAGGGATCGGCTCCGAACCCATCAAGCAAGAATGAAGGCGAGATTGACAACTTAACATCTTTTTTTTATTCAAAGCCTGACTCAACTTTTATGTTATGTATACATAAAAGAAATAAGCTTGACCTTAATATTCAAAGAACTATATAGCAACATGATGCGCAATGTCAGAGTAGTTTAAGAGCAGCAATAAAAAATGTACATATATATATATATATATATATATATATATATATATATATATATATATAGGTTTACTATTAAAAAGTCAAATGGCACTACGTCGACTTTACTATAGTCGAACACGGAAGTTCGAAAATAGTAATATCGACTTAAAAAAAAAAACAATCTACGAATGGTTTTAACATGGGTCAAGGTAGGTGCTCAGTATTCTGAACTACCGTACCTCGACCCATGTTAAAACACAGTCCTAGATTGTTTTTCTGAAGTCGACATTACTATTTTCGAACTTTCATGTTCGACTATAGTAAAGTCGACGTAGTGCTGTTCAACTTTTTAACAGTAAACCATATATATATATATATATATATATATATATATATATACACACACATACATACATACACACACAAACAAACATACTGACATGGATTTAACATCTTTAAACACTAATGGCTTAAATAATCCTAGGAAAAGATCTAATTTACTGAAATATCTAAAAGTAAAAGCGCAAGTAGTACTCCTTCAGGAAACACAGTTCAAAATAAATGGTAGTTATGTATGGAACCCTAATGAATATATGATTTTAGCACAATCTTAATAAAAGTCAAAGACAAGAGGAGTAACAATTCTATGGAAAACGAATCTCACTAACCCTGAATTTATTCATAAAAATAAAGATAGAGGGTCTTATGGCTTTCGTCACAGTGTTACATTTAACAGAATATGGAACCTTAGTTAATCTATACTGGTTCCCTGGTATTGGAACAGAACTGTCAAAAAGCATTTGGACTTTATCACTAATAACTACTAAGGGAAACTTAGTAATAGGAAGGATTTTAACTAAATTCTAGACACCTATGAAACTACTAATAAGACACCTTTATGCACATCCTCTATAGCAAAATCTTTACACAAATGAACTGTATCTTTTCATTTTATAGACCCATTTAAATTGAAAGATAAAACTTTACTATTCTCACATCAATATTACAGATATTGAACACAAACTAGAACTGATGTAATATTTTAGTCAGGAACCAACTACAAAAAAAAAATCACAAAATTTTTCAATAATTCCATGTCCCTTTTCAGACCATAACCCCCTAAATTTGAATTCCCTAAGTAAATTTAAACCATTAACCTTTTCTTCGAGAATTCCATCAAATACAACAAAAATCAAATTTAAACCTTGGTTATCATCAGAACTTCAGTTTTTCTTAGACATTAATTATACAAAAGTCAACATAGTCATGATATGGGATTCATTAAAATCCTACACATTTGGAAAATCCATTAGCTAGCATAAAAGCAAAGCAAGAGAACTGGATTCTGAATTACTTAACTTACAATCTAAACTTTTAACGACAAAATCAGGAAAAAAATCAAAATTCTCCATAAATTAAAAAGGCAGAGGAATTAAATAAAAAATATAATGAAATTTTAAAACAAATTTAGCCCTAGAAAAACTAAAAATAAACTCATCAGCTACCTCCCCTAGACACTTGCATAATTTATCTACAAGAGTTAAAATACATTCCAAAGCTATCAGCAAAATTGATCATGAAGATGGGGGAAAAAATGTTCAGATATAGGAGATATTCCTGATGCATGGTACATTGTAAAAATGGAGTAATACATAATCAATTAAATTTAAACAATTTCTATTCTACATCCATAAACTCCTGAAGACCTAAAAATGGATTTATAAAGACCCATTTCTTATAATGAAATTACTGCTAAGAAAGTAAAAGCAACAAAGCTTCAGGAATAGATTGTATAATCACAGAGATATATAAACTCTTTCCCTCAAATTTAATTTCCCTCTTTCATAAAACAGAAATCCAATCACATGCAATAATACCCCCATCTTGGAAGTACTCACTAATTACTCCAATTCAAAAAGAAAATACATATTTGGATCTTTGGGCTTCATATAGACCTATATCACTATTAAACAATGATTATAAGATATTCATGTCAATACTAGCAAATAGAATGAAAATACCATTATCTAAAATAATAAAGATCAAACTGGGTTTATTCACAATAGACATACCCAAGACAACATCAAAAGAACACTCACTTTCACTGATTAAATAGGGAAAATCAAGAAGCACTAAAATAGGATTAGACATTGAGAAAAACTGATTCCTTAAATTGGGAATATTTATTTAAAATTTTATTAATATTTGAATTCCCTCCTCATTTGTTCATGTATTAACGAATAAACAAAAACGGTTTAGCTTATACCAAATTAGGACCATTCACCTTGGAATCAATTTCTATAACAAAAGGTACTAAACAAGTCCTTTGTCACCTATTCAATTTGCTTGAGCTATTGAAATTCTTGCAATCTCAGTCCATAACAAAAAAAGATGAGTAGATGTATATAACCAGTATAACTCAAAAATAATGCTATTTTCAGATGATATACTATTAACATTACCCAATTCCAAAGAAACTTTAGAATTAGATATACTAACAGGGAAATATTATATGACTTTCTATTCACGTCAATAGATCTAAATCTAAATTTTTATTCTTAAACAAGAATGAAATACAGCTTAAGAGAACCATATCATAGGGAAACAAGTATCTGCTTTAAATTTATGAATCATCTTATGTAAAGATCTGAATGGGTTACTATTAAACTATAATAACATTAACATAATCAAAACCACAATCAAAAAATGGAAAAGTGACTTTTGAAGATAAACAATAGTTAATAAAAATAGTATTACTGCCCAAAAATTTGTATGTAGCATTAGCAATTCAGTTATTCCCAGAGAGGCATACACTTAAAGAGATAAACACTAGTTTACTAAAGTTTGTCTGGTTTCCTAAAAGTGAAAAAAAGAGTAGCATTAATACATCATATTAGACCATGGGAAAAAGGAGAACTAAATTTTTCCAGATATCTAAGCATATATAAAGGCATCGATGCTCAAAACTGTTATGGAATAGATAAAGCCTTACTATTTTGCCAATCGAAAAGATCTGCACACAGTTATATAATAAATGATTCTACTTCAATAAAAAAGTTCAATAATGAATAAAGTCAACATACCCTGGTACCTACTAAACATCAATATGCAATACAATACAGCAAACTCCTACCAAATCATACTTGATTACTACTTTAACTCCTTCAAAAAATTCATTACCTATAATATGAATTTAAAACTTTGGTTTGATCTTTTAATTCCATTTACCATAACAAAAGATTATCCTCACAAAATGTACAGAGAAATCATTACTTCATGGGAACAGAAGACATTTTTTTGTTAGCAGCAATGCAATAGAGAATTTAAAGTTCTAGACAAGCAATTGTTAATGGCTACTTATGAAATTCCATGTCAGAACTGGCTGGCTTTACAAATTTATTAATGTACTCCCAATATTTATGTAGAATAAATACTTTCTATAATAATACATATACATACATATATATACATATATAAGGAATTAACAACTTACAAAATACCTGAAACATCCTATTGGCAAGTACATATGTAAAGGACATTAATTGCAATTAACTGAAGAAATCGAATCAATTTTACTATCAGTGAAATTTACATCTAGTTCACATTACTGGAAAATCTTTAAATGGAAATATTTACATAGAGCATTTCTAACCCCAGATGAACTTACTAAATCCAGTCCTTCTAGCAAAATAATATGTTGGAGATGTGAACAGGAATCTAGCGCTGACTGGAATGAAATGTTTTATGATTGTATTAAAATTAAATCATATTGGAATGGAATTAAATTTTTACAGGCCTTATTCAGTACATACTTTAATTTATCTAAAGCCTTGATATTGTTGAATGTTAATGAAGGTCCTCATTTTAATAAAAAAGACATTTATTATGGACAATACTTGCAATTTCCAGGAAATGCACAACTAGAAGATGGAAATCAAAACACATTGCCAACTATGGAAGACTTTTTAGACCTGTTGAAGAGTACAATTTTGATGGAAATCAAAATCAAATAACTACGAATTTATCCTAGGCCATTAGTAAACAATCCATGGAAAAAAGTTTTATCCTTAATGGACACTATACAAATAACAGACTCTCTCCGATAACTTTATATATTTACATCTGTGCAGTAATTGAAAATATTACTATTAAAGTCAGGCTAACTTGTAAATAGTATAAACAGTTATTCAAAAATATTAGGAAAGTTTTTATATTACATTCGAAAAAAAACGAGTAAAAAAAAACTCTGACCTCTAAATTAGTGCATGTAGATAAGCATCTTTAAGGTCTACTGCTGCCACAAGTGTACAAAGACTAAAACAATATTAGTGACTGCAAAGTCAGCATTTTGAATTTAGGCACTTAATTTGTTGCAGGCTAACTGGTATAGAATGTGCCCCAATGACCATTTTTTGGGGACTAGTAGGAAAATAAGAGAAAAAAAACTTTCTCAATTTTGAAGCACTTTTCTAAAGCAACATGTAGTAAAAGGTTT